>NC_084630.1:13720430-14020430 GCF_033978795.1 Nerophis ophidion | reverse complement strand
TCAGGGAGAGCATGTCCCAAATGAGAGGTTGAGGTGGGCGGGGGATGTATATTGTAGCGTCCCGGAAGAGTTAGTGCTGCTACGTGTTCTGGGTAATTTGTTCTGTTGTGTTTATGTTGTGTTACGGTGCAGATGTTCCCCCGAAATGTGTTTGTCATTCTTGTTTGGTGTGGGTTCTCAGTGTGGCGCATATTTGTAACAGTGTTAAAATTGTTTATACGGCCACCCTCAGTGTGACCAGTATGGCTGTTGACCAAGTGTGCGTTGCATTCACTTATATGGGTGAAAAGCCGTGGATATTATGTGATTGGGCCTGCACGCAAAGGCAGTGCCTTTAAGGTTGATTGCCGCTCTCTACTTCTACCTACGTCCATGTACACAGCGGCGTTTTAAAAAGTCATACATTTTACTTTGTTTTAAAAACGATACAGATAATTTTGAAACCGATACCGATTATTTCCGCCATTACATTTTAAAGAATTTAAAATGTAGATGCAGCCCTATAATTTACAATAACAATATAATAATTTGGAGTGCAACTGTATGCTACATTCCAAACCAGTGAGAACAAGCTTACCTTTCTGTGGAAATATGCAAATTCTCACTGAGCAAACACTTACATTAAGTATAGTAGTACAGTAAGTATTATTCAGTTAGTTACTGATCTCAGGTGAACTGTAACAATGATGTTTTTGAAAAATCTTGGTGCAATACTTGGATATTTCCCTCATGTATTGTGCATTTCTCCTTTTCCCAGTCTGATGAAGGATTATTTTTTCAAACCACCCATCAACAAGATCAGCCTCACCTTCTTAGAGAGACCTTTGGAAAAAGCCTATCGCAGCAGCTACAAAGATGAGGTGAAACCACACTCACACATGCATTAAACATTTCATCCCTGTAAAACAATACATCTTTAGCCTTTGTCTCATTATCTTCACTCCTTACCAATTAATAAAGGCCCACACATGATGAGTTCAGACAGCTTACTGTACTTGACAACTGTGCGGCCCCCTGCTGTTGCTTCTGTGTTACTACATAGCACACTCAGTTGTGAAGTTGTATGTGTTAGTAGTAGCCACGATACAGAGAAGTCCAAGTCAAATATTTGATACTTGATCCGTCCATTAAAAGTGCAATGATATGTTGGTTAAAACTTCCTATATGAAGTGAATTATATTTATATAGCACTTTTCTCTAGTGACTCAAGGCGTTTTACATAGTGAAACCCAATATCCAAGTCACAAGTGGGTAAAGTGTCTTGCCCAAGGACACAACGCATATTCTTCAGGTCACAACATAGAGACAACTTAAATAATTTATAAAGACAAACTTAATTTAATCGACGAGATCAGGATCCAGAGGTGACTGTCAGGTCCCATTCATAAAAAGTGCTTTTGGGCAGTTTTTTCATATCGCGCACGACACCTATAGAACATGATACCAAAGAGTGTTCCAGACTTACAAACTCTTAACTCTTTCATCATGCATCTTAAAGGCCTACTGAAACCCACTACTACCGACTTGATAGTTTATATATCAATGATGAAATATTAACATTGCAACACATGCCAATACGGCCGGTTTAGTTTACTAAATTGCAATTTTAAATTTCCCGCTGAGTTTCTTGTTAAAAACGTCGCGGAATGATGACGGGTGCGCATGACGTCACGGACTGTCAGGAAATATTAGCGCTGCACCACTTACGGCTAAAAGTCGTCTCTTTTCATCGCGCAATTACACAGTATTCCGGACATCTGTGTTGCTGAATCTTTTGCAATTTGTTCAATTAATAATGGAGAAGTTAAAGTAGAAATATGGAGTTGGGAAGCTTTAGCCTTTAGCCTCACAAACACACGGTGATTCATTGTTTAAAATTCCTGGAGGTGAAGCTTTACTATGGATCAGAGCGGTCAAGCGAACATAGTTCCCGACCACTTGTCAACCGGCAGGTTTCGGTGAGAAAATTGTTAAAAAGTCGCCTCTTACCGGAGATCTGTGGAGTTTGCGCCGTCCTTGTATCTGCCGTGACTTCCCTCAGACACTGGCCTCAAGACACCCGTGGACACACCCCTCCGACTATCAGGTACTATTTAATCTCACTAAAACACTAGGAACACAATAGAAAGATAAGGGATTTCCCAGAATTATCCTAGTAAATGTGTCTAAAAACATCTGAATCCGTCCCAATGCAATTGCCTTTTTACATTTTTTTTATTTATTTTAATTTTATTTTTTTTCTAGTCCTTCGCTATCAATATCATCATCCACAAATCTTTCATCCTCGCTCAAATTAATGGGGAAATTGTCGTTTTCTCGGGGCGAATAGCTCTTGCTGCTGGAGGCTCCCATTAAAAACAATGTGAGGACGTGAGGAGCCCTCACCCTTCTGACGTCATCGTCTGCGACTTCCGGTAAAGGCAAGGCTTTTTTATCAGCACCAAAAGTTGCAAACTTTATTGTCGATGTTCTCTACTAAATCCTTTCAGCAAAAATATGGCAATATCGCGAAATGATCAAGTATGACACATAGAATGGACCTGCTATCCCCATTTGAATAAGAAAACCTCCTTTCAGTAGGCCTTTAAACTTTAGTTACTTGAAAATCAAAACTGCACTCTTGCAAATATATTTTATTGAATTTTACAGTTAAAATCACATTTGACGGTCATACTTTGCTCATGAAGTCCCTTCATACAGGCACACATCCACTCATACACACTCACATGCACACTAGAGGAGAGAGGTACATTAGAACTTTTAACAACTCAAGGTTTACAGTATAGACATTATTAGGAAAAATACCCAGATATTGTATATATATCCATCCATCCCGCTCTGGCTCAGGATCAACAGGCTATCCAGACCACAGCAAGATGGATGAATATTCCTCAGCATAAAGGATCCTCAGGAAGTGATCACAAAATCACCTCCCGAGGACCTCTCCACCGTTCACACTTAAATAAAAGAAGAAGAAAGTCGCAGGGCTTGATCAGATGCAAAAAAATACAAAATAGAAAGTCACAAAAAAAAAAAAAAAGCAAGTAAACCGTCCGTCCATCCATCCATCCATCCATCCATTTTTTACCGCTTATTCCCTTTCGGGTTGCGGGGGGCGCTGGTGTCTATCTCAGCTACAATCGGGTGGAAGGCGGTGTACACCCTGGACAAGTCGCCACCTCATCGCAGGCAAGTAAACCATGACAAAACCATATCAAAAGTGACACATAAAAACAATAGTAGTGTGGGATCAATATAAAAAATAACAATGATTAAAAAAAAAGGAATACAACTACAAAAAAGATATGGCATTTTTTTGAAAAATGTATATAAGTTATGATTCATTATATGTCAGTAAAGTTTTCCAGGTTAGTTCCCATTTATTCATATCTGCAGAGTTTATAAATCTTATTTTTTCAAGAGTCATTAAATTCACAAGTTCATTTAACCAGTTCGGGCAGCACGGTCGGACAGGGGTTAGTGCATCTGCCTCACAATACAAAGGTCCTGAGCAGTCTTGGGTTCGGGATCTTCCTGTGTGGAGTTTGCATGTTCTCCCCGTGACTGCGTGGGTTCCCTCCGGGTACTCTGGCTTCCTCCCACCTCCAAGGACATGCACCTGGGGATAGGTTGATTGGCAACACTAAATTGGCCCTAGTGTGTGAATGTGAGTGTGAATGTTGTCTGTCTATCTGTGTTGGCCCTGCGATGAGGTGGCGACTTGTCCAGGGTGTACACCGCCTACCGCCTGAATGCAGCTGAGGTAGGCGCCAGTGACCCCCCGCGTCCCCAACAGGGACAAGCGGTAGAAAATCGATGGATGGATTTAACCAGTTCCTGATGTTGGGTGCAGATGAGGTTTTCCACACAAAACTGCATTCTTAATGAATCTTGAAATTCACTGAATGTGTTGTATTATCGCATGTAATTTATTTAATTAATGACTGTAATTTTAATAGATGGGTTGTTTTTTTTATGATGGGGGCGTTGCTGGTGACAAACCTGTGACCCTGTCTGCTTACATATTATGTATGGAAACGTGGTAAAATAGTGCGTACATAACCACAACTCTGTATGTTATCTGGTGCAATAATACCTGCACACACACAAAATAACTGCAATAGGGCAGGCATAGTGCAATTTAGACCAGCACTTTGAAAACTTTTAAATGAGCACTTTGTAACGGGCAATGTGCAAGTCTCTTCTCGTACATCTTAACACTGAAGCACGTTAGCACTCTTACACTTGAATCCCACTTTCAATGGTAATTTAATTGCTGGTCTGTCATTAGTAATTTGGTTTATCTAGTCCTACAGTGAGTTGACCTACTCATTGGCCTAGTGGTTAGAGTCTCCGCCCTGAGATCGGTAGGTCGTGATTTCAAATCCCAGCCGAGTCATACCAAACACTATAAAAATGGGACCCATTACCTCCCTGCTTGGCAGTCAGCATTAAGGTTTGGAATTGGGGGTTAAATCACCATGAATGATTCCCGGGCGCGGCACTGCTGCTGCCCACTGCTCCCCTCCCTTTCCAAGGGGGTGATCAAGGGTGATGGGTCAAATGCAGAGAATAATTTCGCCACATTTAGTATGTGTGTGACAATCATTGGTACTTTAACTTTAACTTAACCTACAGTACTTTCTATTATTATTATTGTTTTGTTGTTGTATAAGGCCTTGTTTTCCTGTTGTTTGGTGCTGCCCTGTTCTTATGTATTTGGCATTAATTGCCGCAGGGATAAAAGATGGAAATGAACCACTGGCTACAATTTTGCATATTTACACTTGTGTTCATCATCAGATTGTAATACCCCTGTTTTAAAAATAAAGTCACAGTCAAACAGCGCCTTTGATGGGATATCTAATAACTTAGCACAGCCTCTTGGTCAAGGAAATTGGCGTGTTCTGTAGATACAGTATATAACATTAGGAAACATATAGAAACTTAATTACAAATACTATCTTATAAAGATTGTCTAAAGACTATTTTTCAAATCAGATCAATCACACTTTTGAATTTGAAGTAATCATGACCTGGGGATAGGTTGATTGGCAACACTAAATTGGCCCTAGTGTGTGAATGTGAGTGTGAATGTTGTCTGTCTATCTGTGTTGGCCCTGTGATGAGGTGGCGACTTGTCCAGGGTGTACCCTGCCTTCCGCCCGATTGTAGCTGAGATAGGCGCCAGCGCCCCCCGCGACCCCAAAGGGGAATAAGCGGTAGAAAATGGATGGATGGATGATTAATAACTGGTTATTAATCGCTTGTATAATTTAAATTAACTTCATTAATCAACTTTTTTTAAGCGGTAGAAAATGGATGGATGGATGTAAGTTTAAGGTAACGGAGAGTGTGTGGTCAAAATAACACACAAAACCATATAACAAAATAATCTGCCCATATACATGATTATTACGATACTTTTTTGTGATTAATCACGAGCTAACTCGTTATTTTTGATATTCCTCCTTCCAACATTTAAATATTTGTCTTTTTAAGCTTACTTTTTATCAGTCTAGAAAGCAGCATTTTAACAAACTCTTGCAGTCTGAACATTCCAAATCAAGATAGGCGTTGAACTACTTTTGCCTCGATTAATATAACCGAGGAACTGGACAATCAATTAATATTTTTTATTTATTCATTTCATTGATATCCATAGTACAGGCCAAAAGTTTGGACACACCTTCTCATTCAATGAGTTTTCTTTATTTTCATGACTATTTACATCGTAGATTGTCACTGACGGCATCAAAACTATTAATGAACATGTGGAGTTATGTACTTAACAGAAAGGATGAAAAAAGCGAAAACATGTTTTGTTTTCTAGTTTCTTCAAAATAGCCACCTTTTGCTGTAATTATTGCTTTGCACACTCTTGGCATTCTCTCGGTGAGCTTCAAGCACACTTGTGAAGTGAAAACCATTTCAGGTGACTACCTCTTAAAGCTCATAGAGAGAATGCCAAGAGTGTGCAAAGCAGTCATCAGAACAGTGGCTATTTTGAAGAAACTAGACATATAAAACATTTTTTCAGTTATTTCACCTTTTTTTGTTAAGTACATAACTCCACATTCATTCATTGTTTTGATGGCTTTTTTGACAATCTACAATGTAAATATTCATGAAAATAAAAAAAAATGCATTGAACGAGAAGGTGTCTCCAAACTTTTGGCCTGTACTGTATTTTGAATGCAATAATGTTGCCTGCAGGTGTTGCGACAAAAGAATTAATCAGTAGCGCCTCTGCTGGTCACATCCAAGTAGTGCACCGAATTCATCTTTGGCCTAGTGTTTGTTTTTAAATTATTATTTGATGTTGTAAAGACATTTAGTTCATATATACATACACAGTGCTATATACAGTTATTTCTGTCTTTGACACTTGAAGATCGGGCTATATGTCCTTTTTGCTGTTCAAAAAAAGTTGCCTTTGCCTTTTTTATGTATAAAAATTCATGTTTGCTGTATAATAGGAGGGACAGACAAGCCAAACACTCATTTCCATCATGTCATTCTTGTCCTTCAGGTGAAAAACCAGGTTCAGGAGCAGACCTTTGCAAGCTACACATTCAGCTCCTTCCTTGACGTTCTGCTCAGCTGTTTTGTCTTCTTGGCCCTAACCCTGGCATGTTTCCTTCCCCCACTGGTGAGCTCAGCCACTGTGGGCCATCCAGCTTCTGCAGCACTGGCTGTGGCTCCTCTGGCTGGTCTGTTGGAGTTGGCCTCATTGGTGCTCTCAATACGGTAAGCTCACTTAGAGCCATATGCTCCCATGTGCTTGAGTGAAAAAAGCTGCACAATTGTGTGGATTGTGGCAACGCAGCATTGTCCCCCTTAACTTACATGTCACTGTGCGCGTTCATCAAGATGGTAACTCTGGGTAGAACAACCCATACATGGGGGCGTTCCCAATCATATCCAGGTTTGCATGTTGTGGGGGGCGTGGCCTGCAGACCTGCAGCAAAGCGGGGTGTGCCAGGACCGGCTTTGAGATTAGTGACAGGTGCGTAGATGACACAGCTGAGAGTGTTTGTCTGATCAACTGTCGCTTTGTTAAAGGCAGCAGTCGGAAAGGAGAAGGAGAGTTGTTGAGGGTGGAGAGTTGGCAGTCGGATCACGTGCGAGAGTGAGAGCTGAGACGGAAGAAATAACATTCATGTGTTACTGGCGAGATTGACAGACATGACAGACATTTGCTGAAAAGCCTAAAATAATATTTATTGCAAAATAAATCATTGTTCGCAAATATGACCAAGGCTGTCATGTCCGTCATTGGTGGTCCAAGGAACCCTGAGGAGCGAGACCTCCACTAATGTATTCTTCTATCGACCTAAGTACGGTTTCTCCTACACACTTCTGAGGCTGGAATGAGTCCAGCGCCCCGGGAGGTTGAAACATTACATTGCACTTGCAGTTTGGATGCAGTGTATACCACACATGATAAAACGATACGGAAGACTTTTAGAAAGCTATCAAACCTCAGGGTTACCCATAGATTGCCAAGATAACTGTGGTGTTGGGGGCATGGTCACAATAATGTAATCGTATAGTTAGCATAATTTTATGACATGATTTTCTTTAGTAAGGCAACAATGTGTTTTTACCCAGTATTTACAAAATTGTTTTATATTATTTAGTTTTGCTCTATTTTCAATTGTTGCTGCTTATTGTACAATGTACTTTGTTGAGAATTGTTAAATTGTCTCGAGACTTTTTTATTATTTATAACGTCTAGCAACCGATCTTACATCTTTTTCTGTTGTTAGTATTGACTGTACTCGTGTTTAGAGAGACGCCTTATGTCGCTCGACGTCAGTGGCAAACAGCGAGCGAAACGAGCATGACGTCCCACTTGTTTCGCGCTGCTGCTCCAGTTGGACTTCCTCCTAAAAGCCGCCCCTGTACTCTCAATATTTCCACATTTTCTACATCGCTGTCCGCTGGTATATCTCGAATATATTAAAGTACGTCCACATCGCAGACATGCTGCCTACGCTGTAAACTATGCCGTGCATATTACCTACTTTGTCACAACATCCTGTTTCAGCAGCCCCGTTTCAGTGGTCAAAATCTTTTTTCGGCGGCCAAATTTTCCATGCATTACTAGTCAATAGTGTGCAAATAATAGGCTATATATATATATATATATATATATATATATATATATATATATCAATCAATCAATCAATGTTTACTTATATAGCCCTAAATCACTAGTGTCTCAAAGGGCTGCACAAACCACTACGACATCCTCGGTAGGCCCACATAAGGGCAAGGAAAACTCACACCCAGTGGGACGTCGGTGACAATGATGACTATGAGAACCTTGGAGAGGAGGTAAGCAATGGATGTCGAGCGGGTCTAACATGATACTGTGAAAGTTCAATCAATAATGGATCCAACACAGTCGCGAGAGTCCAGTCCAAAGCGGATCCAACACAGCAGCGAGAGTCCCGTTCACAGTGGAGCCAGCAGGAAACCATCCCAAGCGGAGGCGGATCAGCAGCGCAGAGATGTCCCCAGCCGATACACAGGCAAGCAGTACATGGCCACCGGATAGGACCGGACCCCCTCCACAAGGGAGAGTGGGACATAGGAGAAAAAGAAAAGAAACGGCAGATCAACTGGTCTAAAAAGGGAGTCTATTTAAAGGCTAGAGTATACAAATTAGTTTTAAGGTGAGACTTAAATGCTTCTACTGAGGTGGCATCTCGAACTGTTACCGGGAGGGCATTCCAGAGTACTGGAGCCCGAAATGAAAACGCTCTATAGCCCGCAGACTTTTTTTGGGCTTTGGGAATCACTAATAAGCCGGAGTCCTTTGAACGCAGATTTCTTGCCGGGACATATGGTACAATACAATCGGCAAGATAGGATGGAGCTAGACCGTGTAGTATTTTATACGTAAGTAGTAAAACCTTAAAGTCACATCTTAAGTACACAGGAAGCCAGTGCAGGTGAGCCAGTACAGGCGTAATGTGATCAAACTTTCTTGTTCTTGTCAAAAGTCTAGCAGCCGCATTTTGTACCAACTGTAATCTTTTAATGCTAGACATGGGGACACCCGAAAATAATACGTTACAGTACATATATATATATATATATATATATATATAATCTCCATTCATACTGTAACAACCTGCTGGTAATGATGTTTTATGTCTTTGTGGTTTTGATTTGTTGTTCATTATTTACATGATTGCAAACACACCGTCCAATTTAAAGTCTCCAATAAATCTAACATGCATATTTTTGGAAGCTGGACTACCCGGAAAAAACCCCAAACACGCACAAGGAGATAATGCAAAGTCTACACACAGATGTCCAAATGGAGATCCAAAGAAGCACAGGGCGTTAAGTTAGACGTCACTGTCGATATTAATGTCAATATAGGGTATTTTTCACAGGCTTGAACAAGAAATGCATTATTTAACTTGAAATACCTTTATACTGGACTTTTTTTTTTCTCTCTTTACTTTTGCCGAGTGCCACATCTGGTGCGGGACCATATGTAGCGTTTATGCTGACAGATGCACATTATCCATAATAAATCATAGCGGAACATAATGATCCATCCATCAATCCATTTTCTACCGCTTGTCCCGTTCGGGGTAGCGGGGGATGCGGGAGCCTATTTCAGCTTCATTTATTTGAGATATTTTTTAATCAGCACCTTCAAGTCCGAGTCCATGGTTCTCGCCCGGAAAAGGGTGGAGTGCCATCTCCGGGTTGGGGAGGAGATCTTGCCCCAAGTGGAGGAGTTCAAGTACCTAGGAGTCTTGTTCACGAGTGAGGGAAGAGTGGATCGTGAGATCGACAGGCGGTGCAGCGTTCAGTAATGCGGACACTGTATCGATCCGTTGTGGTGAAGAAGGAGCTGAGCTGGAAGGCAAAGCTCTCAATTTACCCGTCAATCCACGTTCCTATCCTCACCTATGCTCATGAGCTTTGGGTCATGACCAAAAGGACAAGATCACGGGTACAAGCGGCCAAAATGAGTTTCCTCCGCCGGGTGGCGGGGCTCTCCCTTAGAGATAGAGTGAGAAGCTCTTCCATCCGAGAGGAACTCAAAGTAAAGCTGCTGCTCCCCCACATCGAGAGGAGCCAGATGAGGTGAGTTCGGGCATCTGCTCAGGATGCCACCCGAACGCCTCCCTAGGGGGGATTTTTGGGCACGTCCGACCGGTAGGAGGCCACAGGGAAGACCCAGGACACGTTGGGAAGACTATGTCTCCCGGCTGGCCTGGGAACGCCTCGGGATACCCCGGGAAGAGCTGGAGGAAGTGGCTGGGGAGAGGGAAGGCTGGGTTACCCTGCTTAGGCTGCTGCCCCCGTGACCTGACCTCAGATGAGCGGAAGAAGATGGATGGATGGATGGATAATTTTCAAAGTAATTATGGCCGCAAGTGCATAAATAATAGACTATACACAGTAGAGCATGCACCTGGGGATAGGTTGATTGGCAACACTAAATGGGCCCTAGTGTGTGAATGTGAGTGTGAATGTTGTCCGTCTATCTGTGTTGGCCCTGTGATGAGATGGCGACTTGTCCAGGGTGTAAAGGCCTTCCGCCCGAATGCAGCTGGGACAAGCGGTAGAAAATGAAAGGATGGATACAGTAGAGCTGGGAATCTTTGGGCACCCCACGATTCGATTCGGTTTTAGGGGGTAACGATTCAATTCAGGATCGAGTCTCGATTCAAAACGATTCTCGATTCAAAATCCCTATCTTTTAATAACATTAGGTGCTTTTTCTTTGATTAACTACATTCCCACATATAACAGCTAAACAGCTGTGATAAAGTCCTATATTTCTTAAAAGAAAAACTGTTTTTGTTTAATAAAATTCTACCCAAACATTTAATAAAGTCAAATAAAAGTAAGGGAAGTATCCAACATTTCTCTTTTCTAAAGTAAATTCTGTACAGCAGATCTACAATATGATTTCCCTGGATAAAACAGATAAAAACTTTTTTTTTAATATATATATATTTTTCATTTTAGGAATCGATTAAGAATCGTTACAAATAAGAATCGCGATTCTTCCAAAAAGCGTTTTTTTTGTTTTTTTTGACACTATATTACTTTAATTTGTTTTCATGTTAAAACAAAAACAACACATTTTTAAGGTGTGGCGGCATATACAGTATTTTGTGGTGGTAGTTCGCCACGATCATTTCCATGTGGGGGAAACCCAGACGTTTTATCTACAGAATTACATCCTGCCGGAAGAAAGCTGTTATAGTTTGTAAACACGTACCACGTCACCATGAGGACACACGTACACGTGACAAAGACTGCCTGACATAATACGGCATTTTCAAATTTAAGTGTGAACTTTCACACAGATTTCAATGACAGTCATAAAAACTCCATGTTCAATCATTTTCACATAGCCAAAAAAAAAGGAATCATGGCGAAGTCCGGCTCTTTCGTTATGAGCGTGGGCGTGTCTGGGAGCTGGATAGGACAATAAGAACAGCAGCAACGTGCACGTAAAAAACACACGAGTGCAAACGGCAGAATCGGGACTTGGACAGGTGTGTGTGCAAAAATACTTCCCAACTCTCTAAGATTCATAGTTGTGGCTATCATGCGACCACCCCCTACAACTCCCGGAAGGGACAAGCGGTAGAAAATGGAAGGATGGAGTGATTGATGTTGTAATCCTAGGGTTATTTGCTTAACACCTTGCATGCATACTTGCCAACGTTGAGACCTCCTAATTCGAGAGATGGGGTGTGGGAGTTGGTGTAGCGGGGTGTGTATATTGTAGCATCCCGGAAGAGTTAGTGCTGCAAAGGTTTCTGGGTATTTGTTCTGTTGTGTTATGGTGCGGATGTTCTCCCAAAATGTGTTTGTCATTCTTGTTTGGTGTGGGTTCACAGTGTGACGCATATTTGTAACAATGTTAAAGTTGCTGATATGGCCACCCTCAGTGTGACCTGTATGGCTGTTGATCAAGTATGCATTGCATTCACTTATGTGTGTGTTAAAGCTGCATATGTTATGTGAATGGGCCGGCACGCTGTTTGTATGGAGGAGAAGCGGACGGGACGACAAGCGGACGGGACGACAGGTTGCAGAGGATGCCCAAAGCAGTGCCTTTAAGGCACGCCCCCAATATTGTAGTCTGGGTGGAAATCGGGAGAAGTCTGGGAGAATGGAAGCCCCCGGGAGATTATCGGGATTATCCGGGGAAAATCGGAAGGGTTGGCAAGTATGCTTGCATGCCATCCACGCCAAGTAGAAATGATGAAAAAAGTCGCTTCTGGAAGAGACACATTAGCAATAATATTGGATTAAAAGAAAGAAAATTATACTTGAGGACAATGGAGGATATGGATTTAGAGGTGTCATGTCATGTCATGGGCGGTATAGCTCGGTTGCAGGTTTGATCCCCGCTTCTGCCATCCTGGTCACCGCCGTTGTGTCCTTGGGCAAGACACTTTTCCCACCTGCTCCCAGTGCCACCCACACTGGTTTAAATATGTAACTTTATCACTATGTAAAGTGCTTTGAGTCACTAGAGAAAAGCACTATATAAATATAATTCACTTCACTTCACATGTTTATTGTGAAATTCAAAAAAGGAAACTCACAAAAACACATACAAAGGGTTTGTATTAAATTAAAAAAGTCCAAATTCATATATTTTTTTTAATAAAAGTATGAATAGCTTTGAGTCACAGATAGTGGATTAATACTGACATGAATAATTTCCTTCTTTGCAGTATGGCCTTCTATTTGGAGGAAGTAATGAACTGTACCCGCTCTCTACTCCTGGTGGTTTCCGGCTGGGTGGCTCGTCATGTGATCGGGGCCGTGTTGGTCTCCTTACCAGCCATCTCGGTCTTGTCCCACCTTACGTTCGGTGTCCAGCTACCACTTCAGGTAAACTTGGGCGTTTTAAAAGACAATGTTTTAGCTACAAATGACCTATGTCTTTTTTTTATTTACACTCTTTTATGGATTTGTTTTGCGTTGAGAAAAATATGTTGCTTGTTGTCTGAAGCACCTTTCCCTCCCCCTTCTTCCAGCTGACAATGTTCTTGTGTTGTGCCACCATCCTTGCCATCATTCAGTACTGTAACTTCTGCCAGCTAAGTTTTTGGATGCGCTCAGTGCTGGCCACTGCTACTGGGGTCACCTTGTTGCTATTGCTTTACAGCACCTTGCACAGGTAAGTACACCCAACAATATTTACACAAGCATGTTGACACAGTTGTATTATTAAACTCTATTAATGCTTCATAGCCCTCGTCCAAACCTATTAGTCAGCCCATGTTGGTCGTTTAGCGCTGTGGTTCTCAAATGGGGGTACGCGTACCCCTCGGGGTACTTGAAGGTATGCCAATGGGTAGGGGAGATTTTTTTTAAATATTCTAAAAATAGCAACAATTCAAAAATCCTTTATAGATATATTAATTGAATAATACTTCAACAAAATATGAATGTAAGTTCATAAACTGTGAAAAGAAATACAACAACGCATTATTCAGTGTTGACAGCTGGATTTTTTGTGGACATGTTCCATAAATATTGATGTTAATGATTTCTTTTTTTGTGAAGAATTGTTTAGAATTAAGTTCATGAATCCAGATGGATCTCTGTTACAATCCCCAAAGAGGGCACTTTAAGTTGTGGATTACTTCTATGTGTAGAACTTTTTTCCAAATAGTTCAAGAAAGACCACTAAAAATAAGCAATATTTTGCACTGTTACACAATTTAATAAATCAGAAATTGATGACATAGTGCTGTATTTTACTTCTTTATCTCTTTTGTTCAACCAAAAATGCTTTGCTCTGATTAGGGGGTACTTGAATAAAAAAAAATTTCAATGGGGGTACATCACTGAAAAAAGGTTGAGAACCACTGGTTTAGCGGTCCACTTAGCTGCGCATTATGGGATGGATTCCTACTCAATGACCCATTCACGATTGCCCTGTGTTTGTCTGACTGGCGAACTTTCCATGTCCTCTTCCTTCAGGCTCAGATAGATGTTACCCTGAACTGGAATAACTAGTTTAGAAAAATGATTGATGGATAGACTGATTTTGTTTACATGGTAACACTTGATTTAGTTGTACTAACACATGTGGATAAAACATTTAGGGCGTGATTACACTAAATGGATCAGTCCAAAATCAACTCTGCATGTTCCGTTCACACTAAGCCTTGATTTGGAAGTCAACCAAATTAAGCTACCGTTTGTTTTTTGTCTTACTGTACATCCTTTGGAACGCTAAAGCTGACCGGATGATTTGTTGCAAACACTTTCATTTGCATATGCTGCCAGTATCAGATGCAAACTGCCGCACACACAAAGTACACACTCCGCCGGGAGTCGTGCCAGTGTTCCACCATTCATAAACGAATGTGGCCTAGTCACTCATGCGTCCGTCCTTCAAGAAGACACAGAAAACTAACAATATAAAGGCTACACAGTGACACATGTCTTTGTCATGAACAGGGCGTTTTTTCCTAAACCATACATGTTACGGGTAAATGTGAGTGGGATTCTCTCACTCTGACAATGAATTGATTAACGTGGACCCCGACTTAAACAAGTTCAAAAACTTATTCGGGTGTTACCGTTTAGTGGTCAATTGTACGGAATATGTACTGTACTGTGCAATCTACTAATGAAAGTCTCAATCAATCAGACACTATGTGCTTTCATCCAAGAAACACTCCAAGAAAAACCCTATAATAATAATAATAATAATAATAATAATAATAATAATGGATTATATTTATGACCCCAAAAGGGAATAAGCGGTAGGAAATGGATGGATGGATGGATGGATTATATTTATATAGCGTTTTTTCTAGTGACACTGAGAACCTATCATTGATGGTGGTAAGCTACCTTTGTAGCCACAGCTGCCCTGGGGTAGACTGACAGAAATATGGCTGCTAATTCACGCCGACAAGCATCTTTGACCATCACCAAACATTCATTCATATTTATTCATCACTTGAGGCAAGGTGGGTAAAGGTTCGTGCCCAAAGACACAATAGCAGTGACTAGGATGGCGGAAGCTGGATTTGTACCAGGAATTCGCAAGTTTATGGATGTCCACGCGACGAGGCATACAATAAGGCGACCGCGCACATTAGTCGTGTTTGGGCTAACGCAGGGATGTCAAACTCAAATACAGAGTGGGCCGAAATTCTAAACTAAACAAAGCCGCGGGCCAAAGTTGAACAACTTAACCTTTTAATAGGGACCCAAACAAGTTTTGCATTGAATATTGAACAAGCAAGGCTTATATAACTTTATAGTGACATGCAAAATCGAGTTTTGTTGGTAGCGGGGGTGTATATGTTTTGGACACTCGGGTGAAGAGAGGGGCGGAGCTTTCTACCGATCACCACCTGGTGGTGAGTTGGCTGCGATGGTGGGGGAGGATGCCGGACAGACCTGGCAGGCCCAAACGCATTGTGAGGGTCTGCTGGGAACGTCTGGCAGAGTCTCCTGTCAGAGAGAGTTTCAATTCACACCTCCGGGAGAACTTTGAACATGTCACGAGGGAGGTGCGGGACATTGAGTCCGAGTGGACCATGTTCCAAACCTCTATTGTCGAGGAGGCTGATTGGAGCTGTGGCCGCAAGGTTGTTGGTGCCTGTCGTGGTGGTAATCCCAGAACCCGTTGTTGGACACCAGCAGTGAGGGATGCCGTCAAGCTGAAGAAGGAGTCCTATCGGGTTCTTTTGGCTCATAGGACTCCGGAGGCAGTGGACGGGTACCGACGGGCCAAGCGGTGTGCAGCTTTAGCGGTCGCGGAGGCAAAAACTCGGACATGGGAAGAGTTCGGGGAAGCCATGGAAAACGACTTCCGGACGGCTTCGAAGCGATTCTGGACCACCATACGCCGCCTCAGGAAGGGGAAGCAGTGCACTATCAACACCGTGTATGGTGCAGATGGTGTTCTGCTGACTTCGACTGCGGATGTTGTGGATCGGTGGAGGGAATACTTCGAAGACCTCCTCAATCCCACCAACACGTCTTCCTTTGAGGAAGCAGTGCCTGGGGAATCTGTGGTAGACTCTCCTATTTCTGGGGCTGAGGTCGCTGATGTAGTTAAAAAGCTCCTCGGCGGCAAGGCCCCGGGGGTGGATGAGATCCGCCCGGAGTTCTTTAAGGCTCTGGATGCTGTGGGGCTGTCTTGGTTGACAAGACTCTGCAGCATCGCGTGGACATCGGGGGCGGTACCTCTGGATTGGCAGACCGGGGTGGTGGTCCCTCTCTTTAAGAAGGGGGACCGGAGGGTGTGTTCCAACTATCGTGGGATCACACTCCTCAGCCTTCCCGGTAAGGTTTATTCAGGTGTACTGGAGAGGAGGCTTCGCCGGATAGTCGAACCTCGGATTCAGGAGGAACAGTGTGGTTTTCGTCCTGGTCGTGGAACTGTGGACCAGCTCTATACTCTCGGCAGGGTTTTTGAGGGTGCATGGGAGTTTGCCCAACCAGTCTACATGTGCTTTGTGGACTTGGAGAAGGCATTCGACCGTGTCCCTTGGGAAGTCCTGTGGGGAGTGCTCAGAGAGTATGGGGTATCGGACTGTCTTATTGTGGCAGTCCGCTCCCTGTATGATCAGTGTCAGAGCTTGGTCCGCATTGCTGGCAGTAAGTCGGACACGTTTCCAGTGAGGGTTGCACTCCGCCAAGGCTGCCCTTTGTCACCGATTCTGTTCATAACTTTTATGGACAGAATTTCTAGGCGCAGCCAAGGCGTTGAGGGGATCCGGTTTGGTGGCCACGGGATTAGGTCTCTGCTTTTTGCAGATGATGTAGTCCTGATGGCTTCATCTGGCCGGGATCTTCAGCTCTCACTGGATCGGTTTGCAGCCGAGTGTGAAGCGACCGGAATGAGAATCAGCACCTCCAAGTCCGAGTCCATGGTTCTCGCCCGGAAAAGGGTGGAGTGCCATCTCCGGGTTGGGGAGGAGACCCTGCCCCAAGTGGAGGAGTTCAAGTACCTAGGAGTCTTGTTCATGAGTGGGGGAAGAGTGGATCGTGAGATCGACAGGCGGATCGGTGCGGCGTCTTCAGTAATGCGGACGTTGTATCGATCCGTTGTGGTGAAGAAGGAGCTGAGCCGGAAGGCAAAGCTCTCAATTTACCGGTCGATCTACGTTCCCATCCTCACCTATGGTCATGAGCTTTGGGTCATGACCGAAAGGATAAGATCACGGGTACAAGCGGCCGAAATGAGTTTCCTCCGCCGGGTGGCGGGGCTCTCCCTTAGAGATAGGGTGAGAAGCTCTGCCATCCGGGAGGAGCTCAACGTAAAGCCGCTGCTCCTCCACATCGAGAGGAGCCAGATGAGGTGGTTCGGGCATCTGGTCAGGATGCCACCCGAACGCCTCCCTACGGATGTGTTTAGGGCACGTCCAGCTGGTAGGAGGCCACGGGGAAGACCCAGGACACGTTGGGAAGACTATGTCTCCCGGCTGGCCTGGGAACGCCCCGGGATCCCCCGGGAAGAGCTAGACGAAGTGGCTGGAGATAGGGAAGTCTGGGCTTCCCTGCTTAGGCTGCTGCCCCCGCGACCCGACCTCGGATAAGCGGAAGATGATGGATGGATGGATGGGGGTGTATATTGTAGCGTCCCGGAAGAGTTAGTGCTGCAAGGGGTTCTGGGTATTTGTTCTGTTGTGTTACGGTGCAGATGTTCTCCCAAAATGTGTTTGTCATTCTTGTTTGGTGTGGGTTCACAGTGTGGTGTAACAGTGTTAAAGTTGTTCATACGGCCACCCTCAGTGTGACCTGTATGGCTGTTGACCAATTTTGCCTTGCATTCACTTGTGTGTGTGTGTAGAAGCCGCATATATTACGTGACTGGGCGGGCACGCTGTTTGTATGGAGGAAAAGCGGACGTGACGACAGGTTGTAGAGGATGCTAAAAGCAGTACCTTTAAGGCACGCTCCCAATATTGTTGTCCGGGTGGAAATTCGGGAGAATAGTTGCCCCGGGAGATTTTCGCGAGGGGGGGGGGCACTGAAATTCGGGATTTTCCTGGAAAAATCGGAAGGGTTGGCAAGTATGAGAATTAGCGTTGAATGCGGGGATACAGCGGCACCGCCACTGTATAATACTGGCGGGCCAGCTCTAATGTTAATTCATTATTGCCTCAAGGGCCAAATGAAATTACACGGCTGGCCAAATTTGGCCCGTGGGCCAGAGTTTGACAGCCATGGGCTAATGGATTTTGGCTGGACCGTGATCATTGAACCATGCGACTATTTAATAGAAAATACATACTGCAGTGTCTATCAGACGCTATAAAAAGGACGAGGACTTGATCATCAACAATCACTTTATAGACCACAATGATCAGCAATCATGTTGCAAGCAGAATAACAGAAACATGTAATCCGTTTTTATCAATGGAGTTGATTCATGTTTTCACAGTTAATGTCAAACTGTCAGCTGTCGCTTGCACAAACAGACAGTTGTAGAAATCTTAGCATCTCACATAACATGAGTTTGGCTACACTGTATAATAACTTGGCTCGCAACGAGAGATGCTGAATTGTGGCTTTATTAGTGATATCCGATATGCCGATACTGTCCAGCACTGCATTTCCAATAAACATTGCAACTTTTCCCTCAAACTAATGTCAGGTCACATCGGGTGTAATGAATGAACGCATTATGCTTCTTTTACTGCGATGCCACTGGATGCATTTCACAAATAAACACAATTTGTACACAATTAGACAACTACTGCAGCAAAATAATCATTAAAGAATTTTGTGATTAGTATTTAAGGATTATTAAAGAATCTACTATAATTAACAAAAAGGTTGTGTGATTTTTCCAGAGATAATATATTGGATTCAAAGTATTAAAGGAAGACACTCTTTTTCTTCTTTGCATAACCAATACTTAACAGTCATTGCTAATTACATATTTACAATCTGAAGGCGAAACATGGAAATAATTCCACTCTGTGGACATATTTTTTGGAGGGTCATATGGGACACAAGTAAATAAATAAATTCATCTTTAAAAAAATGATGTGTTAATTTCTAATTGTAATTAAACACATAACAGTGTTATGAAATGTAATCTGTCTTCTTTGAAATTACATGTAATTATTTAATATTTCAATTAATTATTGATTTCATTCATTCATGATTTATTGAACTGTTTCATGATGTAATTAATTGTTCCATGATTTATTAATTATTTCATGATTAATTTAATTATTTAATAGTTACATGAGTTTTAAAGACATGCACCTGGGGATAGGTTGATTGGCAACAATAAATTGGCCCTAGTGTGTGAATGTTGTCTGTCTATCTGTGTTGGCCCTGCGATGAGGTGGCGACTTGTCCAGGGTGTACCCCGCCTTCCGCCCGATTGTAGCTGAGATAGGCGCCAGCGCCCCCTGCGACCCCGAAAGGGAATAAGCGGTAGGAAATGGATGGATGGATGAGTTTTAAAAAAAAAAATGTAATTATTTATTTATTTTATGATTTACTTATTTATTTTGCGATATAAGGACGATTTCAGGATGTATTTAATTCCCGAACCTGTTTGTCAGCGCTTCATGAATTTATTTTATCTGTCAAAATTTAGCCATGGAAGTCAGTGCTTGGGATTTTAGAATTATAATTTTGTATAAATCTTAGTTAATTAATATAATCGTGAACATAAATCATAGATGAATTGTGAGCTAATATAATTGTCATGAACTACATAAATTACTAAACTACATACTATTATTTTTTTCTATATTTTTTTAGTTTAATTTTTTTTCTCACCCACCCATTGTTTACCTGTATTTCACTTTTTTTGTAAGGAGTGCCGGAAGTTGACAGACCCGTCAGCGATCCTGCTCTGTCTCCCTGTATTGTTTGTCTGCTCTTGAATGGGATTGTGCTGAAAATTTTAATTTTCCCTTTAGGGATTAATAAAGTATTTCTGCTTCTGATTCTGAAATAATAATTAAATTATGAGTATTTAATTAAATCATAAAATAATTTTCTAAATCATGAAATAATTCAATAATCAAATGTAATTTTACATTAAAATAAATTAATGACACATTTCATAACATTTGTGCATGTAATTCCAAATATAATTAATAATGACACATTAACGTAATTATTTAAAGATGTATTTTTTTATTTAATTGTGTCCCATTTGACCGTCCATAATGTTGAGTTTGAGCTTGCATGCTTATTGGTTTCTGGAACACAGTTTGATGAAAGTCATCACAAATCCAATATGAAAAAAATTACATCGATATTATCCAATATCACATTTTTATACCAGTATCGGCGTACATCCATACTGGCATCCGTTGCAGAGTGTACCCCACCTCTCACCTGAAGTCAGCTAGGATAGGCTGCGGCTCCCCTATGATACACAAAGTGAAAAATGTTTTTATCATGTTTGAATTGAGCAGTGTGTAAATGGCCCCTTACAGGCTAAAAGGCCGGCAGCATTGTGCCACCCATAGTCGTGGATGAAGCCATTCAATAGAGAAGGTCAATTCCCCTTGCTGTGACAGGTTGTCCAAATTTTTGCCAAGTGCATCTATAGCTGCAGGAATTCTCTTACTCATAGTCAAACTCAAAATGTCTAAATATCAGGCAAAGATAAACCGATTTATATGTTTGTATGTGTCAACAGTCCTGATTGACAGCACTCTCCTCTCTTTCAGCTCAAGTAATAACAGCTTGCCAGTTCATGGGTGAGTGTTTGCGTGGGAACAGATGTGTATGACGGATGAGTGACATTTCAAAGGTCAACAAGAGCAGTAGACTTCTTTTTATAGTTTTCATATAACAGCAGCCTTGACTTGCTTTTACTCAATCTCATTATTCTCCCCCAACCCCTCTGTCTATATCGCTCCGTCTCTCCCGGTGCACCAGCTATAATGCCTGCTAAATGTCACTTCTGTTGATAAAGCTGCATAAAGCCTGCTTTGGCTTGTATTTTTATATATTTTTGCAGCGCCCCATGTCAACCGACTGTACTGCAGAGGACGTGGAAAGGATTATGGCTCTTATTCAGTTGGCCAAATACAAGACTCTTATCAGGGAAATGACCTCTGTCATTATGTGTAATCACAATAGGTTATCTACACCTCTCTCTAATTTAATCACTGTCACTTGTGCACTCGCAGAGAACAAAGTGTGTGCTATTCATAGTACATTTTTGGAACAATAATTGAACAATTTACGGTTAACTTCATCACAGCAGCGTCACTAGGTCTGAGGTTCCTTGAAAAGTATTTGCACTTGCAAGATCTTTTCGCTCACAACTTTTTGGCCTTGTATTAGAATTACAAAACAAACACTGAATACATCTAAAAAGTAGTGTTGTCCCGATACCAATATTTTGGTACCGGTACCAAAATTATTTCGATGCTTTTCGGTACTTTTTGATACTTTTCTAAATAAAGGAGACCACAAACAAGTGCTTTATTGGCTTTATTTGAACAAAAATCCTTTGGTACATTAAACATATGTTTCTTATTGCAAGTTTGTCCTTAAATAAAATAGTGAACAAAAAAGAAAACGTGTCTCTTATTACTAAGTAAGCAAATAAAGCCTCTTAATTTAGTCTGCTGCCATATGCAGTAACATATTGTGTCATTTCGCATTCTATTATTATGTAAAAATTATTAAGGACACGTGGTAGAAAACTGATTATTAGTCTACTTCAGGGGTGTCCACACTTTTTCTGCAGGCGAGCTACTTTTCAATGGACCAACTCGAGGGGATCTACCTCATTTATATATATCATTTATATTTATTTATTTATGAAAGAGACATTTTTGTAAACAAGTTAACTGTGTTTAATGATAATACAAGCATGTGTAACACATATGTCTTTCTTTCACGAAGACAAGAATATAAGTTGGTGTATTACCTGATTCTGATGACTTGCATTGATTGGAATCAGACAGTAATGATGATAACGCCCACATTTTCAAATGGAGGAGAAAAAAAGTTGTCCTTTCTGTACAATACCACATGAAAGTGGTTGGTTTTTGGCATCTAATTCATCCAGCTTCCATACACTTTACAAGAAAAACATTGGCGGCAAATTCCGTAGCTTGCTTGATTGACATTCACGGCACCCGAGGGTCTTGTGAGATGACGCTGGCTGCTGCCAGTTCATTATTATGAAAAAATGACAGAGAGGAAGGCAAGAAACACTTTTTATTTCAACAGACTTTCGCGCCGTCCCTTCCGTCAAAACTCTAAAGGCCGACTGCACATTTCCTATCTTCACAATAAAAGCCCTGCTTCATGCTGCCTGCGCTAACAAAATAAGAGTCTCGGAAAGCTGGCGTGCACAAGTGATGTGCACGCCAGCTTTCTGAGGGATCGCTTGTGCACGCCAGTTTTCCGAGACTCTGTATTTAGTTAGCGCAGGCAGCATGAAGCAGGGCTTTTATTGTGAAGATAGGAAATGTGCAGTCGGCCTTTAGAGTTTTGACGGAAGGTACGGCGCGAGAGTCTGTTGAAATAAAATGTGTTTCTCGCCTTTCTCCCGGTCATATTTTAATAATAATGATCTTGCAGCAGCCAGCGTCATCTCACAAGACCCTCCGGTACCGTGAATGTCATTTAAGTGACGTCTTGGTGAAGATTGATGATCACTAATTTTTAGGTCTATTTTTTTAAAAGCCTGGCTCGAGATCGACCGACACACCCCCCGCGGTCGACTGGTAGCTCGCGATCGACGTAATGGGCACCCCTGGTCTACTTGTTCATTTACTGTTAATATCGGCTTACTTTCTCTTTTAACATGTTCTATCTACACTTTTCAATTCAACACGAGTCCTGTTATTTATTATTTGGTATATAAATTATAGTACATCCTTTTCAAAACGTGTTACAGGTTTTAAATGCTTCTCTTAGCTGCTGACGTACGACTCAGTGTTGGCCTGAAAACGTCTTTTTAGATAAACATTTTTTTAAAAATGTTATTCCCAAAAATCCCAGAATGTAAATCAGTATAATTAAAACAAATAGAGCAAACCCAACCCCAACCCAGTCCCAGCTTTACAGAACTTAGAAATGTACAAATAAATACAGAAAACATACAAAGACAATACTAAATAAAGAAGAAAATAACAAATTAATAAAAGCAACATTATCAATAATAACATTACCAATAATAGTTTGTTTTTAATCCAGAAATGTAGTTTGGAAAATTGCAAATAAATATACATACCGGCATATAAGTATATACAGTATATTTTAAACAATTTCTATGTGAATCGTTTTTTTTAGCACCCCTACTGTTTACCAATCAACAAACTGCAGTTGGTCTTGCTGCACCCCTAAGGTGCATTACCACCCAACAGTTAAGTGGGTACAGGTGATATTTATAACCTCAGAAATAGTGTACTGTAACGAACCAAACTGCAGCTTTGTGGAAACACATCTTAAGTTCATGATTTAGGTAATGAGTTTCCAGTAGTGTGATCAAATACATTTTTTTTTTATCATATCAAAGATTTAGGTACATTTGTCCAAGTATTATCAGTTGTGGATTGTTTGGTTCTTCCTTTTGATCCTCTCAAATCCTTCACTCTCGTTCTGTTCCAATCCTTTTTCAGACTGAACATCTCCACATTAAGTGGGGACGGTTCACCCGACGCTGATGTTCCTCTGCGACCTCACGATCTTCTGGTGCCGGAGGCAGTCCTTGCCTTCTTTCTGCTTCTTCTCCTGGTCTGGTTTCTCAACCGCGAGTTTGAGGTCAGCTACCGTCTGCATTACCATGGCAACGTGGAGGCTGACAAGCACCGCTCCAAGATCCAGACGATGCGGGACCAAGCGGAGTGGTTACTGGGCAACATAATCCCCATCCATGTTGCTGACCAACTCAAGGTTTTTGTCACCATTGAATCACAAATCTTGGGGCCTGGGATCTGAGCCGAGGATGTTGTTGTGGCTTGTGCAGCCCTTTGAGACACTCGTGATTTAGGGCTATATAAGTAAACATTGATTCATTGATTGACAAATGTCACCTGAGCTGACTTTTTCTTTAGAATAACTACATCTCATTTAAAAAAGCGTATCTAAGATATTTTTGATGTGATATATTATGGGGAATAACACGGTATGTGATATTGAAGACATGAATTTTAGAGACTATTCTGTTTTTTGCCCGCAAATATTTCTCCAAAAACAGGTCTTCTATCTATAGGAATGGCTACTAGAGATGCGCGGATACGCAATTATATAATCCGCAACCGCATCACAAAGTCGTCATCCACCCGCCATCCACCCGAACCAACATTTTATCAGAACCGCAACCGCCCGCCATCCGCCCGCAGAAATACATCAGAGGTTGGCCACCTTTACCACTCACAGAGCTATTTAAACCAGTTTCACAGAGTAATGAAGACAATTGGAGCCGCTAACGTTCTCGCGAATATCCAATTGGCGTTAATCCTGATGACAAGAATATGGGCGTGCTGTGAAGCCATTGCCTTTTACACCTTCAACAACATGTACAAACCAATTGTTAGTCCGGCAACATGTTGTGTGCAGCTTCCGCAATCACACGTACAAGATTGAAAGGCATACTGTGTGATACAGAGTACACTGATGGTTGTGATATAAACAACTTTAACACTTACTAATATGCGCCACGGTGTGAAGCCACACCAAACAAGAATTACAAACACATTTCAGGAGAACATCCTCACGGTAACACAACATAAACGCAACACAACAAATACCCAGAATCCTTTGTATCCGTGAGAATTCCTGAATATATTTTACATCCCCGCGACCCCAACCCCGCCCACCTTACCGACGCAGGGGGGGGAGATTATCATGGATACAAAGGATTATGTGTATTTGTTGTGTTGCGTTTATGTTGTGTTACTGGGAGGATATGTTTGTCAATCTTGTTTGGTGTGGCTTCACAGCGTGGCGCATATTACCAAGAGTGTTAAAATTGTTTATATCACAACTATCAGTGTACTCTGTGTCACCCAGTATGCCTTTCAGTCGTGTGCGTGTTGCTGTGGAAGCCACACACAACATGTTGCTGGACTGACAAGCAGATCGTACATGTTGTAGTAGGCGACAAAGTCAAAGGCTTCATAGCACGCCCTAATACTTATTATCTGAGTGACTACCGGCAGTCATTCTAGAGAATGTTTGCGTCTCCTATTGTCTTTTTCGCTTTGTGACACGGGTCTCAAATGGCTCTTTGAATGGCAAAGGATACCTATCCCAGAACCATGTATATCAAATATTTCCAGATGGTTCAACCGACACCCGCCCGAATCTAATTAAAATCTATTTTTTCATCATGTCACCCGCCCGACCCGCGGTTTATCCGCAGACTCTGCGGATTGGACCACAAACCGCGCATCTCTAATGGCTACTTGATCTAAGTTCTGTGATGGCATCACTGCATACGTAAACAATAGTTAACCGGAGCGATTGGGATCTTACAACAACTCAGGTTTCGATTCAGATTCTTAGGGAGATGATTCAATTCAAATCGATCCTCGCAGTATATAATTTGGTGGAAAAACAAAAGCTCCTCTTGGCTGCTAATGTAATGCGCAGTGAGGAAGCCCTGAGATGGCCTATTATTTTCATTTATTTTTTTAGTTGTTTGTTGAAAATTATGAATCGCTATAGAATCGAATAAGTAAGATTTGTGATTCAGATGTGAATCGATCCTTTTTTTTTGTAGCACTCCTGGTAAACAGACCTTAAAAAGAAATCGGTATCAATAGGGATCGTTCACGTTCTACTCACATAATAAACAAAAACAAAACGATTCTATTTTAATTTTTGTGGAATTTTGTGACATTCAAGTTTAACACACTAAGTTAAACACTGAACATTACAACACAAGCAAGTCGTTTTTGGAACCTTCTGTGGTCTACTCGTTTTGCTGCTATAATTAAACGTGGCTGTAGAATTAAAAAAAAAAAAACTTCAACCATTTGTTGTACATTTAATTCCTCCTTTTTGAATGTAAAAAGTAAAAATGTAAAATGTAAAAATGATTCCCGGGCGCGGCCACCGCTGCTGCCCACTGCTCCCCTCCCCCTTCCAGAGGGTAATCAAGGGTAATGGGTCAAATGCAGAGAATAATTTCGCCACATCTAGTATGTGTGTGACAATCATTGGTACTTTAACTTTAGCTTGAACTTAAAATTCAAATTACATACACCTCTACTCATAAAGCAATGTTCTATGTCATTACGGAATTACAGGTGGTCCTTGGTTTACGCACTCCATAAATGTATTAAATTATTATTTTTGGTCCGTTAACGCCAGACTGGCTTGAGAATTAGCTATTGCATGCATACCCCGCAGAGAATACAGTGTCAGTGTGTGTGCAGCAGTTGTGTACTCACTCTCTCGGCTGCATTGTGTTTTTCCTACTGCTCGAACCCAGGTCGCCAACGTGAAAGACAAGCGTGATGAGTTGGGAAATTGTGTTGGATGTAAATATAAACGGAATACAATGATTTGCAAATCCTTTTCAACCCATATTCAATTAAATGCATGACAAAGACAATGTTCAAACTCATAAACTTTTTTTTTTTTTTTGCAGATGAGAGTTAACTTAGAATTTCATGGCTGCAACACGTGCCAAAGTAGTTGGGAAAGGACATGTTCACCACTGTGTTACTTTTTTTTTTAACAACACTCAATAAACGTTTGGGAACTGAGGAAACTAATTGTTGAAGCTTTGAAAGTGGAATTCTTTCCCATTCTTGTTTTATGTAGAGCTTCAGTCGTTCAACAGTCCGGGGTCTCCGCTGTCGTATTTTACGCTTCATAATGCGCCACACATTTTCGATAGGAGACAGGTCTGGACTGCAGGCGGGCCAGGAAAGTACCCGCAATCTTTTTTCACGAAGCCACGCTTTTGTAACACTTGTCTTGCTGAAATAAGCAGGGGCGTCCATGATAATGTTGCTTGGATGACAACATATGTTGCTCCAAAACCTGTATGGAACTTTCAGCATTAATGGTGCCTTCACAGATGTGTAAGTTACCCATGCCTTGGGCACTAATAAAACCCCATACCATCACCGATGCTGACTTTTGAACTTTGCCCCTATACCAATCCGAATGTTTATTTTCCTCTTTGTTCTGGAGGACACCAAGTCCTCTGTTTCCAAATATAATTTGAAATGTGGACTCGTCAGACAACAGAACACCTTTCCACTTTGCATCAGTCCATTTTAGGTGAGCTCGGGCCCAGCAAAGCCGGCGGCGTTTCAGGATATTGTTGATAAAATGGGTTTGGCTTTGCGTAGTAGAGTTTTGACTTGCATTTACAGATGTAGCGACCATCTGTAGTTACTGACAGTGGTTTTATGAAGTGTTCCTGAGCCCATGTGGTGATATCCTTTACCCACTAATGTCGGTTTTTGATGCAGTACCGCCTGAGGGATCAAAGGTCTGTAGTATCATCGCTTACGTGCAGTGATTTCTCCAGATTGTCTGAACTTTTTGATGATTTTACTGACCGTAGATGGTAAAATCCCTAAATTCCTTGCAATAGCTCGTTCAGAAATGTTGTTCTAAAACTGTTCGACAATTTGCTTACAAAGTGGTGACCCTCACCCCATCCTTGTTTGTGAATTACTTAGCATTTCATGGAAGCTGCTTTTATACCCAATAATGGCACCCAACTGTTCCCAATTATCCTGTACACCTGTGGGATGTTCCATATAAGTGTTTGATGAGCATTCCTCAACTTTATCAGTATTTATTGCCACCTTTCCCAACATCTTTGTCACGTGTTGCTGGCATCAAATTCTAAAGTTAATGATTATTTACAACAACAAAAAATGTTTATCAGTTTGAACATCAAATATGTTGTTTTTGTAGCATATTCAAATGAATATGGGTTGAAAATTATTTGAAAATCATTGTATTCCGTTTATATTTACATCTAACACAATTCCCCAACTTATATGAAAACGGGGTTTGTATAATCTTCCGCCTGCTCCGCCGTTGAGGTCATCACCGTATCCCTGGCTAGGAGGCAGTCAGGTACTAGGCCTTTGCTAAGGGCCACCTGGGGTAACAGTAGTAAAGGGGTTAACCTCCTAGTGCCTTAAGACCCCCTAGAGGACGGCGTGGCGCAGTGGGAGAGTGGCCGTGCGCAACCCGAGGGTCCCTGGTTCAAATCCCACCTAGTACCAACCTCGTCACGTCCGTTGTGTCCTGAGCAAGACACTTCACCCTTGCTCCTGATGGGTGCTGGTTGGCGCCTTACATGGCAGCTCCCTCCATCAGTGTGTGAATGTGTGTGTGAATGGGTAAATGTGGAAGTAGTGTCAAAGCGCTTTGAGTACCTTGAAGGTAGAAAAGCGCTATACAAGTACAACCCATTTATTTATTTAGAGGAGCCGCCACTGCTGGATGCACTTTAACGTCATGCCCAGGACACAAGGCATACTCAATATTGGCTGCAGCGGCTCATTTTGTACCGTGTACTTGGATATTGTAAGACGAGGCGGTCAATCAACAATTAATGTATTGCAAATCTCAAACGGGCTACTTTTGGCTGCAACAGCATTAGCAAATACAACTTTTCCCTGTGCAAATCAATCAGAACTCACTTTACGTTCATGGCAGGCAAAAATGACAAATGTAACACTAACCAGCCCCTCCAGGAATTCGCAATGTCGCGATTGCACCAATTCAATCCAATTCAACCAATCACTGCAAATTACTTTTTAAGCGCAACGACAATAACGTTACATTCCGTTCAATTCTATTACGTGGCGCCTCTCCAATGTATGCAACTTTCCGGCACATTGTGGCAAATCGGCCACATTTTGAGCAATTGAATTTGTCTTTGAGCAAACGCGAATGTCAACGGTCTCATCAAAACGTATGTTAGTTTCTTGTGTAGATAAAGCAGTATAAGCAAGGTGTAACAATTTTTCAATGCTTGATTGATCAAACGGTTCAAATGTGATACTCCGCCGTAGCTCAGACATGAAGTACTTCCAAGGGTGCTAACCCTTCTGTGTAATGTCGTATCCAAACATTTACTTCCTATGTATTTGTACATTTATTTCACCTTAGTTTATCCAGGGTAAACAATTAAGAACATATTTATTTGCAATGCTGGTCTAGCAAAGCGGCAACATTTATATGTCAGAGATGATAATATCTCGTCGTCACTCATTCATATATCAGTTGACAAATGCTCTTGATGTGCGGTGATAAATGTGTTGGAACATGAATGAATATTTAAATTGGGCAAACGCTCAAATGTAAAACAGACAAGGAGAATGCCTGTAACTTGTGGATGTCAGAGACAATTAGGAAACTTTTAGTGGTGTTGCTTTCTGTAATTATATTCAATTATTACTACTATTAATTATAATTGATTTAAACAGAGTAATTTGACAATGAGCCCCAGGGTATGTGCTATTACTGCATTATAGTGTCGACTTTGAAGTCTGTGTGGTAGTTAAGGAGTAAAAACATCAATACGGTATTTGTTTTCCAACTATTGTTGAAATTCTGTGCTTTTTGAGGTTCAAGTTACAATGAACACTAAAAACATCGATAACAACTTCATAAAATCACAACTTGAATCAATGTTTTCAAAACATTGCAACTTTTGCCGCAACTTTCTAAAAAAGAAAGAAAAAAGGCTGCAAAATCCTGGAGGGACTGATTAACACTGTTCTGTAGCTGCCAGTTGCTACAATAAGCCACAGGGATAACATTTTTTTTTAAATTATAGTATTATTTTGTGGCATTGCTGCATTATATGTCATGCAAGATTCAAGTCTTGTCAATTCACCATGTGTCCAAAACACACGCAGCATCGAAATTGCGTTTTCCACTTTTGTAATCACTAGTAAGTATATAAAAAGAGTAAAAGTATATAGTATAAGTAGTAGGGGTGTAACGGTACACAAAAATTTTGGTTCGGTACGTACCTTGGTTTAGAGGTCACGGTTCGGTTCATTTTCGGTACAGTAAGAAAACAACAAAATGTACATTTTTGGGTTATTAATTACCAAATTTAAAAAAATCCTCCACCAAAAATATTTTTCTTAGTATAATATTTGATGTGATGTAATGGGAACCTTGGATAGGTCAATAATTCATAATAACATTGATTTTGATTCAATATTATGTTTTGAGCAATGACAGTTAGAAAGAAAAAAAACAGCTTTGTTTTATTAGTCAACATTGCAACAATTTCTAAATTACATTTAATTTTCGAGTTTTGTTTTTTTTAAACTTTTGTTATGTTTTTGTTTATTTTAATAGTATTTTTAGAATGTGCCGTGGTCCTTTAAAACATTAGCTGTGGGCCGCAAATGGCCTCCGGGACACACTTTTGACTTCCCTGCTATAGATAATAAAAAAATTAAATCTGATAAATCTATGGATAAAAAGCAGAGCCTGGCGACGCATGCGCGTTTATCATAACTCTCTCGCTCTCTCTGTCTCTTCCCCTCCCTCATGAATGCTGCTGCGTGCACACTTTGTTTGTTTTTAACCCCTTCTTAATCCCAAACGTACATTGAAAATACACGCAACCCTAACTTAAAATACCAGACATTTGAGGCATTTATGAAACTCCACCCGGACAGCCCCGCAAAAGAGGACATGTCCGGTGAAAAGAGGAGGTGTGGTCAGTCTATTGTAGCCCGGTCGCTGCTAGCATGCTGTGTGTTGTGCCTCGGTGTGCATTGTTTACACAACGTGCGGTACACAACTTAAAATGTCTGTGTGGAAACTGGTTCGGTACACCTCCGAACCAAACCGAAACGGTTCAATACAAATACACGTACCGTTACACCCCTAATAACTAGTATAGAAAAGATGTTTAACTGTATATTGTGAAAAATGTGATGAAGCATTAGGGATGTACCAATTTGAAAAAGTTATATCAAGGTCATCATGACCAAAATGATCACATTTATCATTAATATCGTGGTATTGTTGAAAGTGCTCAAAAAGTACTAATACTAATTAAAAATTATTTTATAACTGAATCAAATTGACACATTGTTAGAAAATGCACTATTTTGCTTGGCTTGTCTTTCTTATGCTTCACTGATAGTGTTTTAGTCTAAGTATTTTATCCATTTTAACGGCGACACTTTTATTGTTTTAAATAATGGTTTGTACTTTAGAACTTTACGATGTATTTAAATAAAAGTGTGTAACAAATTATATCTTTTATTATTATATCTTATTTCGCCAATGTTAAAAAAACCCAGCTTTGTCTGGTACTCCTCTTAGTACAGAACAATGACTCTGTTCGAAGAAAACACAGCTAGTAGGTTTAATGTGCAGAATGGAATATCTTAGTTGGTCACATAGTAATGTATTTATATAACTTTGGATTGAGCTATCTTTATTAATGGAGAAAAACATTAGTGTCTTGTTTTCATGTTCGCATTTAAGCTTGCGAGCTGGCGCCATTCAGTCCACGGGTTTAACAAAGTGCAGTTTTCAATCACGGTTTTTGAAATGTTTATTTAAAACGGTCAGGAGTTTTACTGTAATTATTAGAGATGTCCAAAAATATCGGACTGCCAATGTTATCGGATGATAAATGCTTTAAAATGTAATATCGGAAATTATCGGTATCTGTTTCAAAAAGTAAAATTTATGACTTTTTAAAATGCCACTACACGGAGTAATTCATGGACGTAGGGAGAAATACAAGCATTTGTGTGCCGGCCCAACCACATTATATCTATGAATTTTCACACACACAAGTGAATGCAAAGCATACTTGGTCAACAGCCATACAGGTCACACTGAGGGTGGCCGTATAAACAACTTTAACACTGTTACCAGTATGCGCCACACTGTGAACCCACACCAAACAATAATGACAAACTTCGGGAGAACATCCGCACCGTAACACAACATAAACACAACAGAACAAATACCCAGAACCCCTTGCAGCACTAATGCTTCCGGGACGTTACAATATACACCCCCACTACTATACCCCGCCCACCTCAACCTCCTCATGCTCTCTCAGGGAGAGCATCTCCCAAATTCCAAGCTGCTGTTTTGAGGCATTTAAAAAAAATAATGCACTTTGTGACTTTAATAATAAATATGGTATTTTTCAATAACTTGAGTTGATTTATTTTGGAAAACCTTGTTACATTGTTTAATGCATCCAACAGGGCATCACAACAAAATTAGGCATAATAATGTGTTAATTCCACGACTGTATATATCGGTAGCGGTAATTAAGAGTTGGACATTATCGGAATATCGGATATCGGCAAAAAAGCCATTATCGGACATCTATAGTGGTTTTATCATTTATGCCGTTTATCGTTGCATACATGTAAGACAACTGTGCAAAGGTGTGATTTATGTGTTCTGTGTACAATGTGAGTGGCTTATGTGTTAATTTAGGTATGATTGAAGTATCATACTGTATACAGTGGGGCAAAAAAGTATTTAGTCAGCCATCGATTGTGCAAGGTCTCCCACTTAAAATGATGACAGAGGTCTGTAATTTTCATCATAGGTACACTTCAACTGTGAGAGACAGAATGTGAAAAAAAAGCCAGGAATTCACATTGTAGGAATTTTAAATAATTTATTTGTAAATTATGGAGGAAAATAAGTATTTGGTCAACCATTCAAAGCTCTCACTGATGGAAGGAGGTTTTGGCTCAAAATCTCACGATACATGGCCCCGTTCATTCTTTCCTTAATACGGATCAATCGTCCTGTCCCCTTAGCAGAAAAACAGCCCCAAAGCATGATGTTTCCACCCCCATGCTTCACAGTAGGTGTGGTGTTCTTGGGATGCAACTCAGTATTCTTCTTCCTCCAAACACGACGAGTTGAGTTTATACCAAAAAGTTCTATTTTGGTTTCATCTGACCACATGACATTCTCCCAATCCTATGCTGTATCATCCATGTATCCATTTTGGTATAAACTCAACTCATCGTGTTTGGAGGAAGAAAAATACTGAGTTGCATCCCAAGAACACCATACCTACTGTGAAGCATGGGGGTGGAAACATCATGCTTTGGGACTGATTTTCTGCTAAGGGGACAGGACGTGTTAAGGAAAGAATGAATGGGGGCCATGTATCGTGAGATTTTGAGCCAAAACCTCCTTCCATCAGTGAGAGCTTTGAATGGTTGACCAAATACTTATTTTCCACCATAATTTTGAAATAAATTCTTTAAAATTCCTACAATGTGAATTCCTGGATTTTTTTTCTTCACATTCTGTCTCTCACAGTTGAAGTGTACCTATGATGAAAATTACAGACCTCTGTCATCATTTTAAGTGGGAGAACTTGCACAATCGGTGGCTGACTAAATACTTTTTTGCCCCACTGTATATAAAACTGGCTTCAAACTTGGTGTCATACATGTTTGTTTTGATTGTCCCCAGGTGACACAGAGCTACTCCAAAAACCACGACAGCGTGGGCGTGATCTTCGCCAGTATTGTAAACTTCAGTGAGTTCTATGAAGAGAGCTACGAGGGAGGCAAAGAATGCTACCGGGTCCTCAATGAGCTCATCGGTGACTTCGATGAGCTCCTGCGGAAACCCGAATTCAAAAGCGTGGAAAAAATCAAGACAATCGGCGCCACCTACATGGCGGCATCCGGGCTGAACGTTCGGCAGTTGGCGGAGAACGAAGAGGACTCTCCGCATGCTCACCTGAGGGCGCTTTTCAACTTCGCCCTGGAGATGATGGGCGTGTTGGACGACTTCAACAAGAACATGCTGGGCTTTGGTTTCAAGCTCCGAATCGGATTCAACCACGGGCCGCTGACGGCCGGGGTGATTGGCACCACTAAGCTGCTCTACGACATCTGGGGGGACACGGTCAACATTGCCAGCCGCATGGACTCCACGGGCGTGGAGTGTCGGGTGCAGGTGAGCGAAGAAAGCCACGCTGTGCTCAGCGCCATGGGCTTGAAGTTTGATTACAGAGGTACTGTGAATGTGAAGGGCAAAGGCCAAATGAGGACCTTTCTGTATCCTAAAAATGGGGAATGCATGTGCCAAGATCAAACGGAGGGGAACGCCAGAGTCGGAACGCCTTCATCTCCATCCCCAGTCCCTCCTCATCTACAGAGTGCAGTAAGGCCCAAGATAGTCGCAGCTCCATCCACAGAGGCCAGGAAAGAAGGATATAGGGACGCTGGGCAGTACTCCACCAAAGACCATCACTTCCCTTCCACCTCCTCGGATATTGTGTCACTCCCCAGAGGTGCACAGTCCCCTGAACTTGAAGAGAACAATATGGAGGAGGCTGATGAGCTGACGACATTCAATGAGGAATTCTATGCCCGTCTCTGATCAAACCCTCCCACCCCCTCTCCTGCTTACCTGAGCTGCTAACACTCCAGAGCAGGATGTCGCCTCCTCTTGGCAAGTTATGACGAGGAATATGGTTGAGGTCGAAGAGGAAAAAAAAAAAACCTCAACGCTACTGGCGTGGTTTATTGGAATGAAGTGTTGCAATGGGCGGAGCCTGTGTTGAACACAGGAGTAAAGAAGGAAGCAAGGGGGGAAGGTGTTCATGTTTTTGTATTATTCACTTTGTTATTAAGTGCCTTCAGGACTAGAACAGAACAAATATGAATACCGAACAAAGTTTGAGCAATCTTCGCGTGGCTTTTTGTACCCCCTCCGTAATACGTAGACTGCTGAATTCTCTGTGGTTTCGTACGCTTTTACTTTCAATGCGAGGATTTTTTTGTATTCCCCCCCTCACCCCACAAACAGTCATTATTGTTGTGCCATATCATTCTAACTTGATCTTACTTTAAGGGAAAATCATTTTGGATCAATCAAGTGCCAGCGCAGCGTTAATAGGCTGAATTATGGAAAGAATAAGGGAATCACATGAAGCAGTGTTAACTTTCTCTATGTAAATGAGGGCTTTATACAGTATTCACAATATAAGAGAATATGCTTCAAAGCAGGCTGCATAGATTTCATTCTGTTGTGAATGCACATTTAAGCACAGGTCTTGCACAATGTTTTTATTTCTCAACCACTTGTATTTAGGGGTGAGAAAGCATTGACATATATTTCCTGTCACAGTACATTTAAAAGCACAAAATTAAATATTGTAAAAAAAAAAAATTTGGGGGAAAAAAGGGAGATAGTCACCAAAAGAAAAAAAAAAACAGAAGGCACTTTAACTAGACTTGATACTGTGACCCAAGTTCTTTGTGACGGGCATGAAACTCTTCTAGACCTGAAAGGCGGCTGTAGATTTAAAAATAAAACTTCAGTTAAAAGGTCACTGCTTTTTGCAGCGTCAGCTCTTCTATACAGATGAAACTCACAAAATTAGAATATAGGGCAAAAGTCCATTCATTTCTGCGATTCAACTTCAAATGTAAAACTAACGAGCGATATAAACTCATGACAGTAGGAAGGGGATTCATATGGTCCCATTCGTCACGGTTGACCTGACACATGAAACGTGACGAATGGAGACGGCCACTATCCACTTTAGCAAACATTTTGTAGTAGAGTGTTGAATATTTTAAATGTATTTTATGGCAATTCCAACTGTGAACAGAGCATCAGTTGCTATGTAGAGTGACGCTTTCCATCATTTCCAGTAGACTGTATTGCAAAATGATTAGCTTCCCCGCTTCTTTTTAAGTGAGACCCCCCGGCCCAGGAATGGGGCCAGGTGAATCCCTTCCTTACTGTATATGCAAAGTGAGATATGTCGAGCTTTTATTCATTATAATTTTGATGATCATGGATTTTTTGCGTGGGTTCACCCACCTCCAAAAACATGCACCTGGGGATAGGTTGATTGGCAACACTAAATTGGCCCTAGTGTGTGAATGTGGTCTGTTTATCTGTGTTGGCTCTGTGTTGGGGTGGCGACTTGTCCTGGGTGTATGCCGCCTTCTGGCCGTATTTAGCTGAGATAGGCTCCAGCACTTCCTGTGACCCAATAAGGGACAAGCGGTAGGAAAATGGATGGATGTTTTTTGTTTTTTTTAAACCCACACATTTCTGGGATTTTTAAATCAAGTTTTTCATAGGCTGTAAGCCAAGCCTGGGCAATTATTTTGATTCGGGGGGCCAAATTTAGAGAACATAATGTGTCTGGGGGCCGGTATATCTATTTTCAGGAAAACTAATGCAAAACCTCACAATAGAGTCTGATTGAATGCTAAAAATGTTATGAGAGACTGCCTTAAAAACGGAATGGAATTTAATTGTTTTCTATGAACGATAAAACCCTGAATATTGAGAACATATGACATATTTTACAATCAAGCCAAATTCAACAAAGTGAAGTGAAGTGAATTATATTTATATAGCGCTTTTCTCCAGTGACTCAAAGCGCTCCACACAGTGAAACCCAATATCTAAGTTACATTTAAACCAGTGTGGGTGGCACTGGGAGCAGGTGGGTAAAGTGTCTTGCCCAAGGACACAACGGCAGTGACTAGGATGGCAGAAGCGGGAATCGAACCTGCAACCCTCAAGTTGCAGGCACGGCCGCTCTACCAACCGAGCTATGCCGCCCCCACAAACTCAGCGAAATATGAATGTGAAGAGTAAAAAAACAACAAAAAACATCTATAATCTTATATGTGATGTATCACTAAGCTTTAGAACTTTCTTGTAAAAATCTCCTTCCACGTCTGTCCCTGACTCCCACATTTTAGGCTGACCGCTTTGGAAACACTTTGTGGAAACTTTTGGCTCCTGTTTGGTGACTCGTCTGACCTGCTGTGACGTAGATTACCATAGTAACTAGTAGGATTGTACGGTATACGGGTATTAGTATAGTACCGCAATACTAATGAATCATACTCGGTACCATACCGCCTCTGAAAGGTACCGGTCCGCTACACCCTAAGATTTATATGTAAAATAAAGCCAATAATGCAATTTTTTCTGGTCCCCTTTATTCAGAGAAGTATCAAAGTACCGAAAAGTATCAAAATGATGTTGGTATCAGGACAACACTAGTCACTAAAATATGCAAAAGCGCAGATTCCAACCATTGAAATATGTTGTATAGTTCAAGACTTATGGTCATTACAAAACATCACTGCACATCATAATGGCAGCTACACTTTCCATCTTGAAAGCCTACTGAAACCCCTACTACGGACCATGCAGTCCGATAGTTTATATATCAATGATGAAATATTAACATTGCAACACATGCCAATACGGCTTTTTTAGTTTACTAAATTGCAATTTTAAATTTCCCGGGAGTTTTTTCTTGAAAACGTCGAGTAATGACGTCATGGGCTGTTAGGAAAAATGAGCGCTGCACACACACACAGCTAAAAGTCGTCTTCTATAACGGCATAATTACACAGTATTTTGGAGATCTGTGTTGCTGAATCTTTTGCAATTTGTTCAACTAATATTGGAGAAGTCAAAGTAGAAAGAGGGAGTTGGGAAGCTTTAGCCTTTAGCCACACAAACACAGGGTGATTCCTTGTTTAAAATACCTGGAGGTGAAATTTTACTATGGATCACAGCGGTCAAGCGAACATCGATCCCGACGAATGTCAACCAGCAGGTTTCGGTGAGAAAATTTTGGTAAAAAGTCGCTTCTTACCGGAGATCAGCTGAGCTTGCCCCGTCCATAAAGCTGCCGTCGACTTCCCTGAGACACTGGCGTCAAGACACTTGTGGACACACCCCTCCGACTATCCAATCCAATCCAATCCACTTTATTTATATAGCACATTTAAACAACAATAACGTTTCCAAAGTGCTGCACAGCCATGTTAAAAACAATTGTAAAAAATGAATAAATAAAATAAAATAAAAAAGTATATATATATATATATTATGCTCCACCAATGACTGAATAAAAACAAAAAATAAATAAATATAAAACCAATAAAAACAATATAAAAACAAATATGATTAAAAACTATTTTAAAGGGTAAAATCAATTAAAACAGTAAAATAGAAATCAAAGTGTATAAAAAACACAGAGGACAACAGAGGACCACACAACTCACATAGTGTTAAAAGTGTTAAATATAATTCACAATTCACAAAAGCCAAAGAATAAAAGTGGGTCTTAAGACGAGACTTAAAACACTCCACTATGGAAGCAGTTTGAACATGGAGCGGCAGAGTGTTCCAGATCTTAGGGCCGACCACAGAGAAGGCCCTGTCTGCCCTGGTCTTAAGTCTGGTCTTGGGCACCACGAGCTGGAACTGGCTCTCGGACCTCGGAGCGCGCGCAGGAATGTAAATTTGGATGAGGTCCGAGATATATTGAGGTGCCAGTCCATGTAAAGATTTAAAAACAAACAGCAATGTTTTAAAATCAATTCTAAAATGAACAGGGAGCCAGTGCAAACTCTGAAGAATTGGGGTTATATGCTGGCGTTTCCTGGCCCCTGTTAAAAGTCGTGCTGCCGCGTTCTGGACTAACTGCAACCGGGAGAGAGCTTTTTGGTGACTATCATACTAGCAACACAATAGAAAGATAAGGGATTTCCCAGAATTATCCTAGTAAATGTGTCTAAAAACATATGAATCCATCCCAATGCAATCACGTTTTTTTTTCTTTTATATTCCATCGTTATTAATATCCTCAAACATGAATCTTTCATCCTCGCTCAAATTAATGGGGAAATTGTCGTTTTCTCGGTCTGAATAGCTGTTTTTGTTGGAGGCTCCCATTAAAAACAATGTGAATATGTGAGGAGCCATCAACATGTGACGTCATCGTCTGCGACTTCCGGTAAAGGCAGGGCTTTTGTGTTAGCGACCGAAAGTTGCGAACTTTATCGTCGATGTTCTCTACTAAATCCTTTCAGCAAAAAATATGGCAATATCGCGAAATGATCAAGTATGACACATAGAATGGACCTGTTATCCCCGTTTAAAGAAGAAAATATCATTTCAGTAGGCCTTTTAAGATCTAAAAAAACATTTGGGAATGTCCGGCGGGCCAGATTGAAAAGCTTAACTTAATTTAAAGCTTAATTTGCCCAGGTCTGCTGTAAGCCACAATCAATCACCACAATTATATTTAAAAGAAAAAGGCTTGAAATATCTTGCTATGTATGTTATAAGCCTGTATTATAATGTTAGTTTCACCTTGTAAATCTAATTGCTGCAATAAACTAACATTTGCACGATATTCTCATGTGAGTTTCACCTGTACAGAAAAAAATCATCTCCACAAACCAAGGCAAGATGCGTGGTATTGAACAGGTTTCGTGTGGAGAGGAATAGCACACCAAGTGGGACAATCAGGGCGGTTCACATTGGAGCATCCAAGCACAGACCTTCCATTTGTTGCCTTAGATACACACAAAAACTCATTGATCAGTCAGTTCTATTTATTCCATATTTCAGTATGTTTTACTGTCATCAATCTGATTGATTTGTTGTTCAAAGTGTGGGACACAGCCTCTTTATTTTAGGGGGGGGGGGGCTCCACTCTATAAATACTTCATTTTGTGCCACTTTAATTGCGTGATCTTCAGGTGCAGTGCAACCTAAACCAGCTGATTGTGTTGTGGTGCCGAAAGGTATAAGTGCATTTGTGGGTAGTTTTTTTTGCTTTTAGCGTGTCAATAGATGGCGGTACGGTGGTACCTCGGTTTTCAGGGCAGTGATTCCTTCCAAAAAAGGTCAGACGAAGACCGAATCGGACTAAAACCCAAGCAGTTTTTCCCATACAAAATCACTATTGGAAGTTCCTTAAGCCAGTGTTTTTCAACCTTTTTTGAGCCAAGGTGTCATGTCCTGGTGATCATGTTTAGTTTGGCTATGTTCTGTTGGGTTTTTGGGCTCTGCGATGAGGTGGCGACTTGTCCAGGGTGGACCCCGCCTTCTGCCCAATTGTAGCTGAGATAGGCACCAGCGCCCCCCGCCACCCCAAAGGGAATAAGCGGTAGAAAATGAATGGGATAGATGTTTGGTTTTTTCATTCCCTGCTTTGTTTCCATGACAATCCATTTATTTTCACCTGTCCTCATGTCACACACTTGATTCATTTGGACTCATGCACCTGCTGTCAATCACCACATCACTATTTAAGCCTGTAGTTGCCAGGCAGTCAGCCTGGCGACATCACCTTCTATACACCCGTGTTATTCATACTGATGATCCATCATGCTTGTCATGATCCAGGACTTGGATCATGTCATATTCTGGTTTTGGTTCCGTTTGGTATCTTGTTTTGTTATTTGACTCCCTTAGTTCCCGGTGGCACTTCCTGTTTTGTTTCCGTTTCCTTATCAACGCATTTGTGTCACCTGGCTTCTGTTAGATCACGCGCACCTGCCTTTGATTATATAGCTCCTTATATAAACCTGCCTTTGTTTGCCATTCATTCTCGGACTTTAGTTTGCTTTTTACGCAACAGGTGACGTCGCTATCCCGCATTTTGATAACTCTTTTGTATTCGATTAGCTTCAATGCTATTTTGTATGTTTATTGTCCTAGCTCACATGCTAGCATCCTTAGTTGTGTTTAGCTCCCATGCTAGTTCAGTTTGTTTTGTTTGTTGGTGCCTTCCTGCAAGTGTTTTTTTCTTAGTTTGTTTTATAGTATAAATAAATCATTTCCTTACCTTCACGCTGTGTTCCATCTCCGCTGCACCCATGAGAGAACGCAAACATCACCACGATGCCACCCAAGCGTCACAATGCTGCTCTTTATCATGCTCTTTTCTCGTTCCAAGTAAGTTTTCTTTATTCATGCCATAGATTGCACGTTTTGTTTTATGTCCATATTTCTGCCTTTGTGCAAGTTTTTGTTTACACCCTTTGTTTTTGTAGTACTTTTGAATGTTAAGATTAAAAGATGTCATTACCTTCACACCATGTCCGATCCAGTCGCATTGCACCTCGGGAAAACAATCCACACCATAGTCCGAGTCTTGACAGATGTCACCAGCCTGACTGCCTGGCAACTGCAGGCTTAAATAGTGATGTGGTGATTGACAACAGGTACATGAGTCCAAATGAATCAGGTGCGTGACATGAGGACAGGTGAAAACTAATGGGTTGTTATGGAAACAAAGCAGGGAGTGAAAAAACAGGAACTGACACAATCCAAAACCCAAACAAAACATAGCCAAACTAAACATGATCACCAGGACATGACACAAGGCACGTTTTTGTTTTCATTAAAAAAATCCGAAGGCACACCACCAGCAGAAATCATAAAGAAATGAAACTCGGTTGACAATAAAACGTTGTTGTCGCTAATGTTTGATATGACTTTAAACCAGGGGTGTCAAAGTCAAGGCTCGTGGGCCAGATCCGGCCCGCGAATGAATGACCTATGGCCCCCGGGATGATATTTGATTAGTATTAGACTTGGCGGCTGTTTTGCACGCACCAATACTCCATCAGTGTTGGCGCTAGGAATTTTCAAAATGGGGTCCTCAAGTCATAAAAATGGAGTCCCACAGTAAATTTTTGGGCTCCCACTTTTTAAGTCACCGTTTTGAAAACAAATGATAATTGTATGCATTATCCCAGGGGTGTCCAAACTTTATCCACTGACAGCCGCACACTGAAAAATCCAAAGCAAGCGGGGGCCATTTTAATATTTTTTATTTTAAAAAACACTACAATGTATGTATAAAAAATATACATTTCGGCCTCCACTCAGGCTTGAGCCCAGGGACCCCAAAGGGTTTTGGTCAAAAAAATATAAAAAATGTGTCATTATTCAGTATTATTATTTTTATTATTATTCAAGTTTTAAATCTCTCGATCAACATTAGGTCTATCTGTCAATATAATGATTTTAAAGATTTAAGTCGTATGCTCTTTTTGTCACAAAAAAATATGCAATATTTTCTCCCCCCAAAAATTTTTTAAGTGGAATATTTCAGATATATGACAATTGGAGCATTAAAAAGGTCAATAACTCATAACACTATTGATTTTAATTGATTATTATTTATTGAGCAATGACACTTAAAAAAAAATCACACTAAAATTATTGGGGCTCCAATAGGGTCGTACTCATTAAAGTGTTAAAAAAATAAAAAAAATTTTTACTGTTTACTTTTAACACAATCATTTCGAGATCAACTTCAGATCTATCCGTCAATTTTAAGTTTTATTGTTGTTTATGTTTTTTGTTTGTTCATTTTAGGCCCTTTAAAAAACAAAACAGCTCAGTTTTTTATATGGCTAACACAAAATATGCAACTTTTTCCCCCAAAAATATCTCAAAGTGGAGTATTTAATGTGACGTAATTGAAGCCTTGAATAGGTCAATAATTCAAAATGACCTTGATTTTGATTCATTATTATTTTTTAAAGAAAGAAACACCCTGCATGGCAGCTTTGTGTTATTAGAGTAAACATTGCACCATTTTCTTGTTACATTTCACCCTTTTGCTCTTTTATATAACTTTTTATGTTTTAAACATTTTTTAATCGTATTTTTAAAATGTGCCGTGGGGCCGTTAAAAAATTACCTGTGGGCCGCAAATGGCCCCGGGACCGCACTTTGGACACCCCTGCATTATCCTGCTATGTCTCACATTCTTTATTGTGTTTTAGAAAAAGGTTGTCAACATTTTTATTTCCCCTCTGGGATCAATAAAGTATTTCTTATTCATTAAAAAAAATAATACAACAGAAAACACATTTGTATGCATATGTAAATGCATTTAGTTATATACATTCATTCACTTTCTTCTTTCCTTCATGCTTCTAAACTTTACCGCTGCCGGTATTTTTTTTTCTATATTTTTATTGTAATATTTTCAGAATGTGTTTGTTCTATTTTTGGCTAACGTAAGACAAAGAAAACAATCCGAAGTTATCTTTATTATTTAGTTTTAATACCATGATTTTTAATAATCCACCCCGCGTGTGCACAGATTTTCCTCCATGCGGGCCCCTGTGCTGAAATAATTTTGACACCCCTGCTTTAAAGCATAACCAAGCATGCATCACTATAGCTCTTGTCTCAAAGTAGGTGTACTGTCACCACCTGTCACATCACTCCGTGACTTATTTGCCGTTTGTTGCTGTTTTCCTGTGTGTAGTGTTTTAGTTCTTGTCTTGCGTTCCTATTTTGGTGACTTTTCCTGCTTTTTTGGTATTTTCCTGAGCGCTTTTCTTCGCACCTGCTTTGTTTTAGCCGTGAAGACTATTTCAGTTGTTTTTATCCTTCTTTGTGTGGACATTGTTGTGTGTCATGTCATGTTCGGATGTACTTTGTGGACGCCTTCTCTGCTCCACACGCTGCAAGTCTTTGCTGTCGTCCAGCATTCTTTTTTTGTTTACTTTGTCGCCAGTTCAGTTTTAGTTTCGTTCTACATAGCCATCCCCTTTTCTTAGGGCACTCACCTTTTGTTTATTTTTGGTTTAAGCTTTAGACACCTTTTTACCTGCACGCGGGCTCTTGCTGTCGTCTTCATACTATGATCGCGACGAACCGATATCTACACAGCATTTAGCAGTTTGCTAACTGCTGCCACCTTCTGATATGGAAGAGTATTACACGGTTACTCTGCCAAGCTCCAGACAGCACAGACACTCAACAACAACACATCATTTGCGGACTATAATTACTGGTTTGCAAAAAATATTTCTAACCCAAATAGGTGAAATGACAGACTGTATCTCACATTGGTTGAAAAACACTACATTAGGCACTCGATTCCGAGGAATCATTTTCGTGCAAACAGTATTGTTACCTGCAATGCAAAAACAAAGTGTAAGGCCCGAAAACTGAGGTACCATTGTATGTTAAATGCATTTGTGCTTTTCACACAAATACATCTACATTTCTTTTGATAAATGACCGATATTGATATATATACATTTTTTTTTGTGGCATTAGCTGCATACCATTTAATGTATTTACATGTTGCTTGAAATGCACTTGATTCTAAATGAGAAGGAGGATTCCATGAAGTCAGTAATGCAGATATCAGTAGGAGATGAAAAGAAACCAATCTACTACAGGTGTTGGAGTGATTGCGGTGCATCTGCTGGCTTTAAGGGTTAGATGTGTGCATACAGTTAAATGCTTTACACAACATGTGTGGGAGCAAGTGACAGGAAAATATTATTAGATGTCTTTGCCCTTGTGTTGTTCAAACACGTCTGCCAGTGCCTTTGAACCAAAATACTGTATTCCTTTTTTGGCCCGCGGTTACTCATGACATCATCGCAATGCCTGTACAATATCTCTGCCGTATAAAAAAAAGGCAGAATGAGTCCCACAAAGTGCTTTATGGATTCAAAGATAAGTTGTGACTACTTTGATTTATATACTGTCACTTTTCTATATGTGTTAGTTCAGTTAGCAATGTCACACAATATCCGTTTTCATATCTTGGCCAAATCTGAAGTACCACATTGCATTTGTTTAATCGGCGCCGAATGACTCCTGTTTTGTCGTTTTCACACAATATTGGTGTTAATGATGGGATACCTGGTTTAAAAGAATACAGTAAATAATATACCGTATTTTTTGGAGTATAAGTCGCTCTGGAGTATACAGTGGAGCAAAAAAGTATTTAGTCAGGCACCGATTGTGCAAGTTCTCCCACTTAAAATGATGACAGAGGTCTGGGATTTTCATCATAGGTACACTTCAACCGTGAGAGACAGAATGTGAAAAAAAAATCCAGGAATTTTAAAGAATTTATTTGTAAATTATGGTGGAAAATAAGTATTTGGTCAACCATTCAAAGCTCTCACTGATGGAAGGAGGTTTTGGCTCAAAATCTCACGATACATGGCCCCATTCATTCTTTCCTTAACACGGATCAATCGTCCTGTCCCCTTAGCAGAAAAAGAGCCCCAAAGCATGATGTTTCCACCCCCATGCTTCACAGTAGGTGTGGTGTTCTTGGGATGCAACTCAGTATTCTTCTTCCTCCAAATACGACGAGTTGAGTTTATACCAAAAAGTTCTATTTTGGTTTCATCTGACCACATGACATTCTCCCAATCCTCTGCTGTATCATCCATGTACCCATTTTGGTATAAACTCAACTCGTCCTGTTTGGAGGAAGAAGAATACCGAGTTGCATCCCAAGAACACTATAACTACTGTGAAGCATGGGGGTGGAAACATCATGCTTTGGGGCTGTTTTTCTGCTAAGGGGACAGGACGATTGATCCGTGTTAAGGAAAGAATGAATGGGGCCATGTATCGTGAGATTTTGAGCCAAAACCTCCTTCCATCAGTAAGAGCTTTGAATGGTTGACCAAATACTTATTTTCCACCATAATTTACAAATAAATTCTTTAAAATTCCTGGATTTTTTTTTCACATTCTGTCTCTCACAGTTGAAGTGTACCTATGATGAAAATCCCAGACCTCTGTCATCATTTTAAGTGGGAGAACTTGCACAATCGGTGGCTGACTAAATACTTTTTTGCCCCACTGTAAGTCGCACCTGCCGAAAATGCATAATAAAGAAGGGAAAAAAACATATATAAGTCGCACTAAAGTATGAGTCCCATTTTTTGGGAAAATGTATTTGATAAAACCCAACACCAAGAATAGACATTTGAAAGGCAATTTTGAAATAAATAAAGAATAGTGACCAACAGGCTGAATAAGTGTACGTTATATGACGCATAAATAACCAACTGAGAAGGTGCCTGGTATGTTAACGTAACATATTATGGTAAGAGTCATTCAAATAACTATAACATATAGAACTTGCTATATGTTTACCAAACAATCCGTCACTCCTAATCGCTAAATCGCATGAAATCTTATACGTCTAGTCTCTTACGTGAATGTGCTAAATAATATTATTTAGTATTTTACGGTAATGTGTTAATAATTTCACACGAGTCGCTCCTGAGTATAAGTCGCACTATGAAAAAAACTGAGACTTATAGTCCGAAAAATACGGTAATAAAATATTCAACATTATGGTTAGAAACACTACATGGTTTATATTTGATTTTGCGCCACGGTGTTTATTTGACTCTTCTCGACACATGTTAAATAAGAATGTATTGGATTCGTCATGTCCCACAGGTGTATTGATCATTATTACGTGCATCACAAGACGTTCAGTATTTGAGTTTTGCAAAAAAAAAGTGAAGTAATCCTTCAGTTGGGCTCCATCTTGTCATGTTCGGTGTGGTCCGAAGAATAAGGAAGCATCGAGTACATTTTTACCAGCACTCGCAACACAATCTTCTTCTGTTGAACACACCTGGATATAAATCAGACTGTAAAATGTATTTTTTTTATTACACTGGGTCAAAAAAAAAAAAAAAAAGAGAGAGATTCCTATTCCTTTGTGTCTGTTTAATGCTCATAAGATGTATTATGTATGTTTTGTGCACATTACCCATTATCATATATCAACACATGTTCATAATCTGTACACATTTGCACAGAAAAACTCAAATGTTTGTACATATGCAGTTAATGACACATAATTATGTTTTTATACATGTGCATGGTCAGAAAACTATGAAAACGAGACACTTATTCTCACAGCTGATTCAATGTGTGCCTATTTGCGTTTTGAGTGTTATGATTTTTATTACTCTTTATTTTTCGGTATGATTGAAATAAACCAAGCAGAAAAAAAATAGCTGTGTACACTATAACTATAGGCTTTCTATTTGTTCTATATTTTGATGTTTTTTTTTTCTTTTTAAAATATTCACATGGTCACCAAAATGGATTCTTTCTTTCTTTAGTTTATGTAGAAGGAGCAAACTCACAGCATAATCACACAATTTCATATCATTTCACTTTACATCATGTCTGAAAAGGAGTAGGAAAAAGCAGAGTTTATTTAATCCTACCCCTTTCCCACTTCTGAGTGTTTATTTACTGACTTCTTTTTGGAGCCCAATGACATCCGTGAATGATTAATATAGCAGTTTTGTACTAGATAATTAAGGCAGTCATGATAAACATACTAAAATTAAGAATATCCCATTTTCAATAAGGTTGAAAGTGTTTCTCATAATTCTTCTTTGTACTTTGTATGCACTATTAATTTCAACAACCTCTTAAACTGGATCATATCAGTACATTGTTAAATTTTACTTAATCCATAATTCCATAATTTAATTTCACATACGGATATGCTGAAGGTTCTAAGTCAGTGGTTCTTAACCTTGTTGGAGGTACCTAACTCCACCAGTTTCGGATGCGCATTCACCGAACCCTTCATTAGTTAAATATAAATATATATATATATATATTTTTTTTTTCAAATTCAAGACAAAGTTATATGTTTTTGGTAACACTTTAGTATAGGGAACATATTCTAAGTAACAAAGACTTAATTTTGTCATGATCTGTGGTCTGGATCATGTTTTTTAATTTTTTGGGACTCTTTTCAGTTCCTGTTTGCGCTCCCTTGTTTTGTTTGGTTACTATGCCGACTTATGATTTTCACCTGCCTCTGATGTTTGGACCGCGCACCCGTTTCTAATCAAGACCCTTATTTAAGCCTGTCTTTGCCAGTCAGTCGGCCTGGCGTCATTGCTTGTTTTCATGCGATACCACTGTTCATGTTGCTCGATTCATGCCGTGTCCACGTAGGTCTTGTTTATTTCTTGCCACAGTTTCGTGTTTGTTTGAAGCCATAGTTTATGTTTGTTTGTTTCATGCCACAGTTTTGTTTTTGTTCCCCACCATAGTTTATGTTTGTTCGCTAATGCCCTGCCAAGATTTCTTGAGTTAATAAATATGTTCCTACCTGCAAGCCTTGTCCGGAATAGTCCGTTTGCATCCCGGGAGAACAAACCTCACAGTCATGACAGAATGATCATTAGTCGACATGGTAACCAAACAGGACAAGGGAGCGCAAACAGGAACTAAAAGAGTCCAAAAACATAATCCAGACCACAGATCATGACCAATTTAGAGTTATTTGGACACTAGGGGAACATATTCTAAGTAATGAAGACTTAATTTAGAGTTATTTGGTTAGGGTTAGGGTCAGGGTTAGAAGGTTAGTACTTAAGTACTTAATGACTAGTCAAGAGCCAATATGTTACTAATTTGGATGTTAATAAGCAACTAATTAATGGTGAATATGTTCCCCATACTTAAGTGTTACCATGTTTTTTTTAACTGGTGCACAAATTGAACTGTGCATGAAAATCACCTTCTTCAAACAACAAAAGCAACACAGTGCATAAACTCACAACAAATTACACACTTGCAAATCAGTCAGCTTTTGCCGTATCCGTAACACGCCGATAGGGAGAAGTTTGTATTTACACGATGAGTCGGGTGTGTTTTGACCTCCGCCGAACCCCTGAGGCCGACTCAGCGAACCCCTAGGGTTCGATCAAACCCAGGTTAAGAACCACTGCTCTAAGTGTTGTACGTGCATACAAATGTTTTCAATTAGATTTCCCTCTAAGGTTATATTTCTCCTCTTTAGTAGAGAAGAATAATACATTTTTTTAGGATGATTTGTCAACGTGTGAATGTAAAATGTAAGAAATAATCCAACCAAAAACAGAAATGTACAAGTAATAAATTGCCGTAGTCCCAGTCATGTATAGTAAAATACATTTTTATTTAGTCCCACTTATGTTCTACATAAGGTGAATGTTCATATTCAACTTGGGGAAAGCAAACCTTCAAGTTTGAATAAACAATGTTTTTTCACTGTGAGCACATAAATAGATAAGGCCCCTAAATTTGATATTCGCAGGTGAATTGGATTTCTTCTCGCAAGAAGGACGCCTTAATTGGGACTTTGGAGTACAAAAGTGATAGCCCTATCCTTGAGAAGAGACTACCTGTCTAGCTCAAACGCCAACCTTTAAGTTATGACTTAAAGCAGTTGTTTTTACAGACGCTTACACGCGGACATCTCCTTTTATGGTCAGGTGGTGCTGTTTGGACTTACCACACACACCCAGACAAAGAATGGTAAATGGGTTATACTTGCATAGCGCTTTTCTACCTTCAAGGTACTCAAAGCTCTTTGACACTATTTCCACATTAACCAGTTCACTCACACCTTCACACACTGATGGCTGGCGACTGCCATGCAAGGCCCTAACCACGACACATCAGGAGCAAGTGGTTAGAGTCCGCCCTGAGAACGGTAGGTTGTGAGTTCAAACCCCGGCCGAATCATACCAAAGACTATAAAAATTGGACCCATTACCTCCCTGCTTGGCACTCAGCATCAAGGGTTGGAATTGGGGGTTAAATCACCATAAACGATTCCTGGGCGTGGCACCGCTGCTGCTCACTGCTCCCCTCACCTCCCAGGGGGTGAACAAGGGTATGGGTCAAATGCAGAGAACAAATTTCACCATACCTAGTTTGTGTGTGACAATCATTGGTATTTTAACTTTAAGGGTGAAGTGTCTTGCTCAAGGACACAACGGACACCTTATAGGGACAGGTAGAAGGTGGGGATCGAACTGGGAACCCTCTGGTTGCTGGCACGGCCACCCTACAGTACACGCCACGCTGTAAAAAGGAATATATAAACTGATGGTTTGGCTTCTCCAGTTAGGAATTCTCCATTTTTTGACTAAGATTCCTCTGGGTACCAAAGTCCTGTTTAAATGAGGCTCTTGCTTGTAATAAATCAATAGTATAACACTAGTGTGTGAATGTTGTCTGTCTATCTGTGTTGGCCCTGCGATGAGGTGGCGACTTGTCCAGGGTGTACCCCGCCTTCCGCCCGAATGCAGCTGAGATAGGCTCCCGTGACCTCAAAAAGCACAAGCGGTAGGAAATGGATGGAGGCCCCCTAGTGTGTGAATGTTGTCTGTCTATCTGTGTTGGCCCTGCGATGAGGGGGCAACTTGTCCAGGGTGTACCCCACCTTCCGCCCGAATGCAGCTGAGATAAGCTCCCGCAACCTCAAAAGGGACAAGCGGTAGAAAATGGATGGGCCCTAGTTGTGTGATTGTTGTCTGTCTATCTGTGTTGGCCCTGCGATGAGGTGGCGACTTGTCCAGGGTGTACAACCGCCTTCCACCCGAATGCAGCTGAGACAGGCTCCAGCAACCCCAAAAAGGACAAGCGGTAGAAAATGGATGGGTGGCCTCTAGTGTGTGAATGCAAGTATGAATGTTGTCTATCTGTGTTAGGCGTGCGATGAGGTGGCGACTTGTCCAGGGTGTACACCACCTTCCGCCCAAATGCAGCTGAGATAAGCTCCCGTGACCTCAAAAAGGACAAGCGGTAGGAAATGGATGGGTGGCCCCTAGTGTGTGAATGCAAGTATGAATGTTGTCTGTCTATCTGTGTTAGGCGTGCGATGAGGTGGCGACTTGTCCAGGGTGTACACCACCTTCCGCCCAAATGCAGCTGAGATAAGCTCCCGTGACCTCAAAAAGGACAAGCGGTAGGAAATGGATGGGTGGCCCCTAGTGTGTGAATGCAAGTATGAATGTTGTCTGTCTATCTGTGTTAGGCGTGCGATGAGGTGGCGACTTGTCCAGGGTATACCCCGCCTTCCGCCCAAACGCAGCTGAGATAGGTTCCCGCAACCTCAAAAAAGACAAGCGGTAGGAAATGGATGTATGGACGTCTCTATTGATCCAACCCTTTTGTCCGGACCAGGATGACAAGGCCAGAAATACACTTTTATTCAAAATTGGATAATAAAAAAAGAAAAAGATTGCAGACAGGTAATCCTTTGCCATGTGTTTTCCACGGTCCTGCAGCGCCCCCACCGGCGAGCGCGAGTAGTGCCCGACGTAGGGCGTGATTGCGCGGCCCCTCCCCCTCCCCCCGCCCCCTTTCCCCAGCCGATCTGGGAAAGAAAAAAAAAAAAAAAAAACTTTTTTTGTATCGAAGGAATCAACGGCCGCCATCTTGTTGTGGCTCGGAATCGGGATTTCGGCCCCACACTGGCTTTTACGTTGAAATTGACCATCCTCGCTGCTTTATGACAGCGTCCCGCCCCCCCGAAAACGCAACCTTATCATCACCTCGGCGGCATTTTGTGCGAAAACACGGGAGTCTGCTCGGTGGTCGGTATATCGGATCCCCCCCCTCCTCCTCCCTCCTCCAGAGTGCGCCGGGCAGTATTGTTTACGGTTGAGAAGAAGAGAAGTGCAAACAAATCTCCTTTTTTTTTGTTTTTTGTATGCCATTTTTTATTGTATTTTTTGTTTTTTGCATGAAGAAATATGACGTCACGCGAAATGAGTACTTTGAACGGCTAGAATTTACGACCTTTTCATCGGAATGCGGCACTGTACCTGACCTCATTGGATTGACGCCCGGGGAGTTGGAGCTTTTCATTTTCACCGTTTAATGCTCATAATGTGGCTGCTGGGTGTCGGGGTTATCATGGGTTGAATGGCGATGGCGAAGCGGGGCGCTGTTGCATCTCTTTTGAAGACACGCACCACCACGGAGGAGCTAAAGTGCTATTAGCTGTTAACTTAGCGTATAGCGGGCGTTTTTGAAGCTAGCTATTTGTCAGTTAGCAGACGTTAGCAGGCGTGCTAATGTGCTAACCCGACTAAAATCCAACTATAATCTCGGTTATCGTCTATACTGAACGGTGGGAGAACCATGGCTGAGAACCTGCTGGACGTCGGACCTCCGAGCTCTAAGCGGCCCAGACTGAATTCACCTGCCCTGTCAGCGTCCGATGGAGCAGGTAACCCACACCCCCCACCCCCTCTTTTTTAAAAACCTCCATGTCTGTTAAATATGTGCAAATAACTGTCTTTCTGATCATTTATGTTGACATGCATGCGGTTTGGGCTCCCATGTTGACAGGCCGTCAATGTGTGTTGGAATGTTTGGGAGTAACGTCCGTGACTGGCTTTTACAGCATTGTCGTAATTCCTTCCGGCGCCTGTTTTAATTGCAGCGACTGTCGCCGATGTACAGACGGGGGCAAAAGTCTACTAACACTTGTGAAGAACAAGAGTGGATCGTGAGATCGACAGGCGGATCGGTGCTGCGTCTTCAGTAACCCGCACGTTTAACCGATCCGTTGTGGTGAAGAAGGAGCTGAGCCGGAAGGCAAAGTTCCCAATTTACCGGTTTATCTACGTTCCCGTCCTCACCTATGGCCATGAGCTTTGGGTCACTGTTTTAAGCGTTTCACCGATCTCGCGCACATAGCAAATTATATGTCATTTCCATTGTCCATCCATCCATTTTCTACCGCTTATTCCCTTTCGGGGTCGCGGGGGGGCGCTAGCGCCTATCTCAGCTACAATCGGGCGGAAGGCGGGGTACACCCTGGACAAGTCGCCACCTCATCGCAGGGCCAACACAGATAGACAGACAACGTTCACACTCACATTCACACTGTGTGGAGTTTGCATGTTCTCCCCGTGAATGCGTGGGTTCCCTCCGGGTAGTCCGGCTTCCTCCCACTTCCAAAGACATGCACCTGGGGATAGGTTGATTGGCAACACTAAATTGGCCCCATTTCCATCGTGCGCAAGCAACTTGCATATCGCAAGACGAGATGCGCGACCGTGCAAATGGATGGTTTGAGGACGGCTGAAGAAAAAATTGCGGAATTCTGCTCAGAAAGCTACATCGAACAGAAAGGCCTGCTGAAATGACATTTTCTAATTTAAACGGGGATAGCGGGTCCATTCTATGTGTCATACTTGATCCATCTATTTTCTACCGCTTATTCCCTTTTGGGGTCGCGGGGGGCGCTGGCGCCTATCTCAGCTACAATCGGGCGGAAGGCGGGGTACACCCTGGACAAGTCGCCACCTCATCGCAGGGCCAACACAGATAGACAGGCAACATTCACACTCACATTCACACAGTAGGGCCAATTTAGTGTTGCCAATCAACCTATCCCCAGGTGCATATTTTTGGAGGTGGGAGGAAGCCGGAGTACCCGGAGGGAACCCACGCATTCACGGGGAGAACATGCAAACTCCACGCAGAAAGATCCCGAGCCTGGATTTGAACCCAGGACTGCAGGAACTTCGTATTGTGACATAGTTGACCATTTTGCGATATTGCAGCTGAGATATAGCTCCAGCAACCTCAAAAAGGACAAGCAGTAGAAAATGGATGGGTGGCCCCTAGTGTGTGAATGTGAGTGTAAATGTTGTCTGTCTATCTGTGTTGGCCCTGCGATGAGGGGCCGATTTGTCCAGGGTGTACAACCGCCTTCCACCCGAATGCAGCTGAGACAAGTTCCAGCGACCCCAAAAGGGACAAGCGGTAGAAAATGGATGGGTGGCCTCTAGTGTGTGAATGCGAGTGTTAATGTTGTCTGTCTATCTGTGTTAGGCGTGCGATGAGGTGGCGACTTGTCCAGGGCTTACCCCGCCTTCTGCCCGAATGCAGCTGAGATAGGCTCCCGCGACCTCAAAAGGGACAAGCGGTAGAAAATGGATGGATGGATGGGCCCTAGTTGTGTGATTGTTGTCTGTCTGTCTGTCTGTGTTGGTCCTGCGATGAGGTGGCAACTTGTCCAGTGTGTGCCCCGCCTTACGCCTGAATGCAGCTGAGATAGGCTCCCGCGACCTCAAAAGGGACAAACGGTAGGAAATGGATGGATGGATGGGCCCTAGTGTGTGAATGTGAGTGTGAATGCCATCCATCCATCCATCTTCTACCGCTTATTCCCTTTGGGGTCACGGGGGGCGCTGGTGCCCTATCTCAGCTACAATCAGGCGGAAGGCGGCGTACACCCTGGACAAGTTGCCACTTCATCATAAGTGAGTGTGAATGTGTCTGTTTATCTGTGTTGGCCCTGCGATGAGGTGGCGACTTGTCCAGGGTGTACGGCGCCTTCCGCCCGAATGCAGCTGAGATATGTGCAAATAATTGTCTTTTTGATCATTTATGTTGACATGCATGCGGATTGTGCTTCCATGTTGACAGGCCGTCAATGTGTGTTAGAATGTTTGGGAGTAACGTCCGTGACTGGCGTTTACAGCATTGTCGTAAATCCTTCCGGCGCTTGTTTTAATTGCAGCGACTGTCGCCGATTTACAGTAGCGGGCAAAAGTCTACATACACTTGTGAAGAACAAGAGTGGATCGTGAGATCAACAGGCAGATCGGTGCTACGTCTTCAGTAACGCGGGCGCTGTACCGATCCGTTGTGGTGAAGAAGGAGCTGAGCCGGAAGGCAAAGCTCTCAATTTACCGGTCGATCTACGTTCCCATCCTCACTTATGGCCAAGAGCTTTGGGTCACTGTTGTAAGCATTTCACCTATCTCGCGCACTTTGCAAATTATACGTCATTTCCATTGTGTGCAGGCAATTTGCATATCGCAAGACGAGATTTTGTTTGAAAATGCTGCGACCGTGCAAATGGATGGTTTGAGGACGAATTTGCGGAATTCTGCACAGAAAGCTACATCGAACAGAAAGGCCTATTGAAATGAGATTTTCTTATTTAAACGGGGATAGCAGGTCCATTCTGTGTCATACTTGATCATTTTGCGATATTGCCATATTTTTGCTGGAAGGATTTAGTAGAGAATATCCACGATAAAGCTCGCAGTTTTCGGTGCTAAGAGAAAAGCCCTGCCTTTACCAGAAGTCGCAGACAATGACATCACATGTTGATGGCTCCGCACATATTCACATTGATTTTAATGGGAGCCTCCAACAAAAACAGCTATTCGGACCGAGAAAACAACAATTTCCCCATTAATTTGAGCGAGGATAAAAGATTCGTGTTTGAGGATATTGATAGCAACGGACTAGAAAAAAAAGTAAAAAAAACAAAAAAAGGAAAAAAACAACAAAAAACGTGATTGCATTGGGACGTATTCTGATGTTTTTAGACACATTTACTAGGATAATTCTGGGAAATCCCTTATCTTTCTATTGTGTTGCTAGTGTTTTAGTGAGTTTAACAGTACCTGATAGTCGGAGGTGTATGTCCACTGGTGTCTTGACGCCAGTGTCTCAGGGAAGTCGACGGCAGCTGTATGGGCAGCACAAACTCAGTTGATATCCGGTAAGAAGCGACTTTTTACCACAATTTTCTCACCGAAACCTGCTGGTTGACATTCGGTTGGGATCCATGTTCGCTGTGATCCATAATAAAGTTTCACCTCCTGGAATTGTAAACAAGGAATCACCGTGTGTTTGTGTGGTTACAGGCTAAAGCTTTCCAAAACCATCTTTCTACTTTGACTTAGTATTTGAACAAATTGAAAAGGATTCAGCAACACAGATCTCCAAAATACTGTGTAATTATGCGATTAAAGCAGATGACTTTTAGCTGTGTGTGTGCGCAGCGCTCATATTCCCTAACAGCCCGTAACGTCAAGTGTACACGTCATCATTACGTGACGTTTTCAAGAAATAACTCCCGGGAAATTTAAAATTGCAATTTAGTAAACTAAAAAGGCCGTATTGGCATGTGTTGCAATGTTAATATTTAATCATTGATGTATAAACTATCAGACTGTGTGGTGGGTAGTAGTGGGTTTCAGTAGGCCTGAAGAACAGCAAAACAGCATTGATGTATAAACTATCAGACTGCGTGGTGGGTAGTAGTGGGTTTCAGTAGGCCTGAAGAACAGCAAAACAGTCTCCCAACACTGCGTAGATGGCATCAAGGGTCAGGGTTATGGTTAGTAGCCAGAACTTCCAACACAATCAATATATAGCTGGAAGCAATTTCCAAAATTGCCAAAAAGATTGTGCATTATACAAATTGCGCCCATTGATTTTCAAAGTGTGTACCCCACATTATTCAAATATATAGCTGGAAGCAATTTGCTAAAAGATTGCGCATTATACAAATGTGCCAAATGTGGTTGCGCATTTTGCAAATTTCTCACATTGGTACTGTGCCTACAACATCATGACCGAAAGGACAAGATCACGCGTACAAGCGGCCGAAAAGAGTTTCCTCCGCCGTGTGACGGGGCTCTCCCGTTAGAGCAGGGTTTTTCATGGACGGCAGCTTGTGCCGTCCATAGCTGCCGTCGACTCCCCTGAGACACTGCGCGTAAAGACACCCGTGGAGACACCCTTCCGACTATCAGGTAATATTAAATGATAAATATGATAAATGGGTTGTACTTATATAGCGCTTTTCTACCTTCAAGGTACTCAAAGCGCTTTGACACTACTTCCACATTTACCCATTCACACACACATTCACACACTGATGGAGGGAGCTGCCATGCAAGGCGCCAACCAGCACCCATCAGGAGCAAGTGTGAAGTGTCTTGCTCAGGACACAACGGACGTGACGAGGTTGGTTCTAGGTGGGATTTGAACCAGTGACCCTCGGGTTGCGCACGGCCACACTTCCACTGCGCCACGCCGTCCCTATTAAACTCACTAAAACACTAGCAACACAACAGAAAGATAAGGGATTTCCCAGAATTAACCTAGTAAATGTGTCTAAAAAAATCGGAATCCGTCCCAATGCAATCGCGTTTTATTTATTTATTTATTTTTCTAGTCCGTCGCTATCAATATCCTCATACACAAATATTTCATCCTCGCTCAAATTAATGGGGAAATCGTCGTTTTCTCGGTCCGAATGGCACTTTTTGTTGGAGGCTCCCATTAAAAACAATGTGAATATGTGAGTAGCCATCAAACATGTGATGTCATCGTCTGCGACTTCCGGTAGAGGCAGGGCATTTCTCTTAGCACCGAAAGTTGCGAACTTTATCGTGGATGTTCTCTACTAAATCCTTTCTGCAAAAATATGGCAATATCACGAAATGATCAAGTATGACACATGGAATGGACCTGCTATCCCCGTTTAAATAAGAAAATCTCATTTCAGTTGGCCTTTAACCTTGTTGAAGGTACCGAACCCCACCAGTTTCATATACGCATTCACCGAACCCTTAAGTGAAAAATAAATGGTAAGTGAGTTATAAATGTATAGCGCTTTCCTACCTTCAAGGTAGGGCTGGGCGATATTGCTTTTTTTTAATATCGAGATATTTTTATGCCATATCGCGATATACGATATATATTCGAATATTTTGCCTTGGTCTTGAATGAACACTTGATGCATATAATCACAGCAGTATGATGATTCTGTGTGTATACATTAAAACATTCTTCTTCATAATGCATTCATACATGGTACTTTTAAACTTTCATGCAGAGAGGGAAATCACAACTAAGTCAATTGACAAAAAGTGTATTTATTAAAGTTATTAAGCAATGGCACAAACATTCAAGTCATTTCCAAAACAGAAAGTGCAAGATTGTCAGAGACATTTTAAGTGTCAAATAAAAATGAGCTGCATAATAGAAAATCAAATAGTATCCGTCCTTCACTATGTGGTATGTTACTAAGGTTATGAAATTCTCTTCATTCTCTAGCGAGTAACTTTTCAAATGATGCTACATATTAGCAGTAATGCTACTTTTTATAACAACGCTTTTCCCCCCCACACTTGACAAACTACGGTTGTCTGTTCGAGATATTCCCACTTGAAGCCGAACCACCGCCAGACGATGGGAACCCTGCTCTTTTTATTGGGAATTAAGTCTTCTTTCATTTGTTACCAGATCCACACTTTCTTTCTCTCGTACGGCTACGTTAGCAGCTAATGTAGCCCAGTATGCTACCTCTCTGCTCTGCGAGGCCGGACACGTATGTGACGTATGACGTGATAGTATGTGACATATGTAAGAATGTGCGCCTGCTTGTCTGTGAGAAGAAAAGACAGGAAAGAGCGAGAATAGCCTGTAATGTGATGCCGCAGCTAAAAGCAACTGCGTGAGAACGTATACTCGAATATTACGATATAGTCATTTTCTATATCGCACAGAGACAAACCCGCGATATATCGTTTGTATCGATATATCGCCCAGCCCTACTTCAAGGTATTTAAAGCGCTTGGACACAATTTCCACATTCACCCATTCACACACACATTCACACACTGATGGCGGGAGCTGCAAAGCAAGGCGCTAACCACAACCTAATGCCACGACCCATTAGGAGCAAGGGTGGAGTGTCTTTGTCAAGGACACAACCGACGTGACGATGTTGGTAGGAGGTGGGGATCGGACCAGGAACCCTCAGGTTGCTGGCACTGCCGCTCTCCCGATCGGGCCACCCCCAAAATGTTTTTTTTCCCCCCCAAATTCAAGACATTCATGTTTTTTTTTACTGGTGCACAAAATGAAGCGTGTATGAACATCACCTGCTTTAAAGAACAAAACCAACACGTGCATGAACTCACAACAATTTACACACCTGCAAATCAGATGGAAAATTAGAGGGAACATTGTTTGGGGGGTATCCATAATACGCGGATAGGTCCGCGGCGGAGGCTCTGCCGAACCCCTGAGGCCGACTCACCGAACCCCTAGGGTTCGATCGAACCCAGGTCAAGAACCACTGATATAATCACAGCAGTATGATGCTTCTATGTGTCTACATTAAAACTTTCTTCTTCATTCTTTATTTATATATGCTACTTTTAAACTTTCATGCAGAGAAGGAAATCACAACTAAGTCAATTGACCTAAACTGTATTTATTAATCTGTTATTAAGCAGTGGCACAAACGTACATGTCATTTCCAAAACAGAAAGTGCAAGATTGTCAGAGACATTTTAAGTGTCAAATAAAAATGAGCTGCATAATAGGAAATCAAATAGTATTAGTCCTTCGCTATGTGGTAGGTTACTACGGACGTTATGAAATTCTCTTCATTCTCTAACACAGTGGTTCTCAACCTTTTTTCAGGGATGTACCCCCTGCGAAATTTTTTTTAATTCAAGTACCCCCTAATCAGAGCAAAGCATTTTTGGTTGAAAAAGAGATAAAGAGGTCAAATACAGCACTATGTCATCAGTTTCTGATGTATTAGATTGTATTACAGTGCAAAATATTGTTCATTTGTAGTGGTCTGTCTCGAACTATTTGGAAAAAAGATTTGAAAATAACTAAAAACTTGTTAAAAAATAAACAAGTGATTCAATTATAAATAAAGTTTTCTACACATAGAAGTAATCATCAACTTAAAGTGCCCTCTTTGGGGATTGTAATAGAGATCCATCTGGATTTATGAACTTAATTCTAAACATTTCTTCACCAAAAAAAAATCTTTAACATCAATATTTATTGAACATGTCCACAAAAAATCTAGATGTCAACACTGAATATTGCATTGTTGCATTTCTTTTCACAGTTTATGAACTTACATTCATATTTAGTTGAAGTATTATTCAATAAATATATTTATAAAGGATTTTTGAATTGTTACTATTTTTAGAATATTTAAAAAAAATCTCACGTACCCCTTGGCATACCTTCAAGTACCCCCAGGGGTACGTGTACCCGCATTTGAGAACCACTACTCTAGCAGATGACTTTTCAAATGATGCTACGTATTAGCAGTGATGCTACTTTTTATAGCAACGCTTGTGCCGCATGCTTGACTTATTACGGTTGTCTGTTCGACATATTCCCACTTGAAGCTGAACCGCCGCCAAACGATGGACCCCCTGCAGTTTTTCTTGGGATTTAATTCTTCCTTCATTCGCCCCTTCTTTTTCTCGTATTACCACTCGCACGGCTCTGCTAGCATCACGTCTAACGTTACCCACGCTGCTCCCTCTCTGCTCTGCGAGGGCGTATATGTATGTGACGTGTGACATGTAAGAAGATGCGCCTGCTTGTCTGTGAGAAGGAGAGACAGAAAAGAGCGAGAAGAGCCTGTAATGTGATGCTGCAGCTAAAAGCAACTGCGTGAGAACGTATACTCGAATATCACGATATAGTCATTTTTTATTTCGCACAGAGACAAACCCGCGATATATCGCCCAGCCCTATGATAGAGTGATTGGAGGACATGCTTGTTTTGTCACAAAAAACATTCATGAAGTTTGGTTGTTGTATTATTATGGTTCTACTGAAAATGAACAAATCTGCTGGGTCAAAAGTGTGCATACAGCTAGGGCTGGGCAATATGGCCTTTTTTTTTATTTTTAGGCCATATCGCGATACAAGATACATATCTCGGTATTTTGCCTTAGCCTTGAATTAACACTTTATGCATATAATTAGGGCTGGGCGATATATCAATATACACGATATATCGCGGGTTTGTCTCTGTGCGATATAGAAAATGACTATATCGTGATATTCGAGTATACGTTCTCACGCAGTTGCTTTTAGCTGCTGTCATTACATTACATTACAGGCTCTTTTCGCTCTTTCCTGTCTCTCCTTATCACAGACAAGCGGATTTTCTTACGCACGTCACATACTGTCACGCCGTGCGTCACATACGTATACTCTCTCGCGGAGCAGAGAGGTAGCAGCATGGGTAACGTTAGCTGTGATGCTAGCAGAGCCGTGCGTGTGGTAATACGAGAGAAAGAAGGTGCGCATGAAGGAAGAATTAATTCCCAAGAAAAACAGCAGGGGGTCCATCGTCTTGCGGTGGTTTGGCTTCAAGTGGGAATATGTCAAACAGACAACTGTAATTTGTCAAGTGTTGGCCAAAAGTGTTGCCACAAAAAGTAGGGGTGTAGCGGTACACACAAATTTCAGTTCGGTACCTACCTCGGTTTAGAGGTCACGGTTCGGTTCATTTTTGGTACAGTTAGAAAACAACAAAATATAAAATTTTTGGTTATTTATTTACCAAATTTGCAAAATCTTCCACCAAAAATATTTTTCTCAGTAGAATATTTGATGTGAAGTAATGGGAACCTTGGATAGGTCATTAATTTATACTAACATTAATTTTGATTCAATATTATGTTTTATGCAATGAGAGTTTGAAAGAAAGAAAAAACAGCTTTGTTTTATTTGTCAATGTTGCAACTTTTTCTAAATTACATTAAGCCTTTAAGTTTTTTTATTTCACTTTTGTTATGTTTTAGTTTATTTTAATAGTATTTTTAGAATGTGCCGTTGGCCTTTAAAACATTAGCTGTGGGCCGCAAATAGCTTCAAGGGCACACTTTTGACACCCCTGCTATAGATAATAAAAAAAAAATCTGATAAATCTATGGGTAAAAAGCAGAGCCTGGTGACGCATGCGCGTTTATCATAACTCTCTCACTCTCTGTCTCTGCCCCTCCCTCACGAATGCTGCTGCGTGCATAATTTGTTTTGAACCCCTTCTTAACCCAGAACGTACATTGAAAATACACGCAACCCTAACTTAAAATGCCGGAGAGTTGAGGCATTTAAGAAACTCCACCCGGAGAGCCCTGCAAAAGAGGACATATCCGCTGAAAAGAGGAGGTATGGTCAGTCTATTGTAGCCCGGTCGCTGCTCGCATGCCGTGTGTTGGGCCTCGGTGTGCATTGTTTACACTACGTGTGGGAAGCTACTTAATATGTCCATGTGGAAACTCGTTCGATACACCTCCGAACCGGACCGAAACAGTTCAATACGAATACACGTACCGTTACACCCCTAACAAAAAGTAGCATTACTGCTAAATGTGTAGCATCATTTGAAAAGTCGCCTGCTAGAGAATGAATAGCGCTTACTCCGCATGTCAACATCTCTGTTCGGTGCCCTCGCCCACTCCATCAAAATGCAGAGGCAAACATTTCTGGATCAACACCGTATGAAATAAAATAGTCAACAACAGAATTTAATATCGTCCGTAGTAACCTACCACATAGCAAAGGACGAACACTATTTATTTCCTATTATGCAGCTCATTTTTATTTGACACTTAAAATTTCTCCGACAATCATGCACTTTCTGTTTTGGAAATTACATGAACGTAGGGCTGGGCGATATGGCCTTTTTTTAATATCTCGATATTTTTAGGCCATATTGAGATCTATATATATAACGATATTTTGCCTTGGCCTTTAATGAACGCTTGATGCATATAATCACAGCAGTATGATGAGTATTACTATATAGTAATTTTCTATATCGCACAGAGACAAACCCGAGATATATTAAAACATTTTTCTTCATACTGCATTCATATATGCTACTTTTAAAGGGGAACATTATCACAATTTCAAAAGGGTTAAAAACAATAAAAATCAGTTCCCAGTGGCATGTTGTATTTTTTGAAGTTTTTTTCAAAGTTTTACCGGTCTCCGAATATCCCTAAAAAAAAGCTTTAAAGTGCTTGATTTTCGCTATTTGCAATGCCACCATCCATTTCCCTGTGACGTCATACAGTGCTTCCAATGTAAACAAACAATGGCGAATAGCACAGCAAGATATAGCGACATTAGCTCGGATTTAGACTCGGATTTCAGCGGCTTAAGCGATTCAACAGATTACGCGTGTATTGAAACGGATGGTTGGAGTATGAAAGTATTGAAGAAGAAACTGAAGCTATTGAGCGAATAGCTATTGACGCTATTCATAGCCATAGCATGGCCGAATAGCTGCTTTAGCATCGCCGGTAAAATGTGCTGATCAAACGATCAGGACTTTCGCATGTTGTGACACTGGAGCAACTTAAATCCGTCGATTGGTAAGTGTTTTTTTTTTGCATTAAATGTGGGTGGAAGGAATCGTAATATAGTTGCAAATGCATCTACAGGTTATCCATACATCTCTGTGCCATGTCTGCTTTAGCACCGCCGGTAAATAGCATGTTAGCATCGATTAGCTGGCAGTCAACCTCAACAAAACTCACCTTTGTGATTTCTGTGACTTTATCGTTACAAATGCATCTGCAGGTTATCCATACATCTCTGTGCCATGTCTGCTTTAGCACCGCCGGTAAATAGCATGTTAACCTAGATTAGCTCGCAGTCACGCCGCGACCAAATATGTCTGATTAGCACATAAGTCAACATCAACAAAACTCACCCTTGTGATTTTGTTGAATTTATCATTGCAAATGCATCTGCAGGTTATCCATACATCTCTGTGCCATGTCTGTCATCGCTGGTAAAATGTGGAGACACTTTGGTACATTCAATGGGGTTCTGGCGGCAGACAATTCCGCATATTCGGTGCAACTTGAATCCCTCCCTGTTAGTGTTGTTACACCCTCCGACAACACACCGACGAGGCATGATGTCTCCAAGGTTCCAAAAAATAGTCGAAAAAACGGAAAATAACAGCTGAGACCCAATGTTTACAATGGGTTGAAAATGCAAATGGCGGCTGTATTACCTCGGCGACGTCACATTCTGACGTCATCCCTTCCAGAGCGATAAACAGAAAGGCGTTTAATTTGCCAAAATTCACCCATTTAGAGTTCGGAAATTGGTTAAAAAATATATGGTCTTTTTTCTGCACCATCAAGGTATATATTGACGCTTACATAGGTCTGGTGATAATGTTCCCCTTTAAACTTTCATGCAGAGATGGAAAAAGCGCAACTAAGTCAATAGACCAAAATTGTATTCATTAAAGTTATTAAGCATTGGCACAAACATTCATTTCCAAAACAGAAAGTGCAAGATTGTCAGAGACATTTGAAGTTTCAAATAAAAATGACCTGCATAATAGGAAATCAAATAGTATTCATCCTTCACTATGTGGTAGGTTACCACGGACGTTATGAAATTCTCTTCATTCTCTAGCGAGTGACTTTACAAATGATGCTACATATTAGCAGTAATGCTACTTTTTATGGCAACGCTTTATCCCCACACTCGACAAATTACGGTTGTCAGTTCGACATATTCCCACTTGAAGCCGAACCACTGCCATACGATGGACCCCCTGCTGTTTTTATTGGGAATTAAGTCTTCCTTCATTTGTTACCAGATCCGCACCTTCTTTCTCTCGTATTACCACTCGTACGGCTACGTTAGCATCACAGCTAACGTTACCCAGTCTGCTACCTCTCTGCTGGGCGAGGGCGTATATGTATGTGACGTATGACGTGACAGTATGTGACGTGTGTAAGTTTGTGCGCCTGCTTGTCTGTGAGAAGGAGAGACAGGAAAGAGCGAGGAGAGCCTGTAGTGTAATACCAGCAGCTAAAAGCAACTGCGTGAGAACATAGTTCAGCCGCCAGTCCCATGCCGTAGTTGAAGAGCGCAGGAAAGACGTTCCCTCTAGGGCTGATGTTTTCGTCGGATGTAACACCCCTCACTTTACCCAACAGTGGGTCTGCTGAGATCGGCTTTCATGCCGGAATGATGAGGCCGCCAATTTGTGACAATTTGGTGGCTTTATTCTTATTTCTGAAGGACACAACCGAACACAGTCGCACCTACTGCTGCATGCCACCGTTCACGCTCCTAACTCTTCCACTCCTTTCCTGGCGTCATTCATCCATCACACTGCTATTCATAAAGGAGCACACGCTAATCTCATAACACTAGTGTGTTTGCGCTTTCTTTCTGTCCTGCCTTGGATTCTATGGATGGAGTGAGAAGAGAAACTGAAATCTTGATATATGTACTCAATAACAGAAACTGGTGACTGTGTGGGTTCCCTTCTGTTACTCCAGCTTCCTCCCACCTCCAAAGACATGCACCTGGAGATAGGTTGATTGGCAACACTAAATGGACCCTAGTGTGTGAATGTGGGTGTGAATGTTGTCCGTCTATCTGTGTTGGCCCTGCGAAGAGGTGGCGACTTGTCCAGGGTGTACACTGCCTTCTGCCCGAATGCAGCTGAGAGAGGAAGGCTGGAGGGGAGCAAAATTCGAGTTGCTTGAAATCCAGTGTGAAGTTACCACAGTCATCAATGGTTTAGGGGGCCATATCAGCTGCTGGTGTTGGTCCACTGTGTTTCATCAAGTCCAGAGTCTATGCAGCTGTGTACCAAGAGATTTTAGAGCACTACATGCTTCCATCTGTGGAAAAACTCTATGGAGATGATCATTTCATTTTCCAGCATGATCTGGCACCTGCCCACAGTGCCAAAACCACCAGTAACTGGTGTACCGACCATGGCATTACTGTCCTCGATTGGCCTGCCAACTCCCCGGACCTGAACCCTTTAAGAAAATTTGTGGGGTATTGTGAAGAAGAAGCTGTAAGACACCATACCCAATAATGCAAATGAGCTAAAGGCCGCTATTGAAGCAACCTGGGCATCAATAACACCTCAGCAATGCCACAGGCTGATTGCCTCCATGCCATGCCGCATTGATGCAGTAATCCGTGCAAAAGGATTCACAACCAAGTACTGAGTTCATTAATTGACATTTTCAAATGTTTGATTTTGTTTAGCAGTTTTAACTGTTTTTTTAATTTTTTTTTAATTTGGTCTGAGGAAATACTCAAATTTTTTGAGATAGGATTTTTGAGTTTTCTTAAGCTGTATGCCATAATCAGCAATATTAAAAATAATAAATGGCCTGCAATATTTCAGTTGATGTGTAATGAATCCAGAATGTATGACATTTTCATGTTTTTAGTTGCATTACAGAAAATAAAGGACTCCATCACAATATTCAAATTTTCTGAGACAGTCCTGTAGATTATGTTTAATGAAGTTCCTGAGTAGTCCTGAGTTCAATCCCGGGCTTGGGGGTTCCCTCCGGGTACTCCGGCTTCCTCCCACCTCCAAAAACATGCACCTTGGGATAGGTTGATTGGCAACACTAAATAAGCCCTAGTGTGTGAATGTTGTCTATCGATGTTGACGCTGCAGGGTGTACCCTGCTTTTCGCCCGAAATGGATGGATGGATCGCCTTCAAGCTGCTTTGTGACAGTCTTTTCAGGATGTATTGTTTTGTGGGTGGTGTTATTTACGAGCCTCCACTTCGACTGTGTCTTCTCCCTGCCAGCCATGGTGTTTTTAGCACTTCCACATGGAGTCTACTGACAGATATAAGTTACGCTACTTTTTATTAAAAATGGCAATAGCAAAGGATGCATGAAGAGGATAGGGAAAAAGCTTATTGACTCGCGCAAAGATCTTCTCTGCGCATCAAACGTGTTTTTTGTTGTTGTTGTTTTATTTTATAAATGTGGCGGCGCGGTGCAGACTTCGACTCCGAAGTGATGCAATGCTTTGGTCAGCGACTGCATTTGGCGACTGGAGCGTGACTATAACTTTATTTAAAATTACACCAATTTGCTTGAGAACGTATTTATCACTTTATAGATCTGATTTATTTATTTCAAGTATTTGATTTTTGGAGTCTTGACTGATTTATTGGAGATTCTTTTCATGCATTGTGCAATGCTACATTTTTGTTTACAGAAGTATTTCTTTTCAATACAGATGTAATTGTCAGCGACCAATTGTATTGTTGACACTTTTGGACAATGTCGACTAATCATTGCAGCTTTAATGCAGTTAAGAGAAGTTTCACGAGAGTAGTGTGCGTACTTGTGTCTTTTAAAAGGCTATCTGTTTCCAAGTGATGTCATATCAGCGAGGGTTTGAGCTGAGATATATTTGTTAGCTTTAGCAGTTAGAAGCGTCAGTTTGTCAGCTCTGACGGTTGTTTTGTTGAATCTTTTCACCGGATTATGTTACCTGTGATTAATAAAGAGATTGAATTTGCTTCGATTGCTGTCATACATTATTGTCCACAAATGGGTTATTGCTTGGATTGAGAGCTTTTCAGTTCAATCATTGATTTGTTTTTCATTATTCCCACGGCACATTGTAGTCCGAAATGTGAACTGTAACTTTTTTTCTTTCTCTCTTAGGTTATTTCAAACATGAGCACATTTACAACACAATACATCAGACAATTTAATATCACCTTACATCACATCATGTCCGAAAAGGAGTAAGAAGAAGCAAAGCTTATTTAATCATACCCCTTTCCCACGTCAACTTCAAACCAAGGATTGGCTCCAAGGGTTGGGCTGGGGTGCAAAGCGAAGCTGGGCACGTGCCACAACTAGAGCAGCCACCGCCGTCCCCACCTGAGCTATGGTGTGGGCATGATTGTGAATGTGGTGGGGGTTCAGTGTCGGCAATGCGTCGTAGCAACTCCGGACACGCACCAGAACCTTCCTGCCTGCCGGACCTTTCCTCAGCTACGTTGCCTGCCGGGCCCCCAGGTTGCGGCGTGCCTCTGGCGGGTCACCTCAGTACACACCTAGCAGCAGACTTATATCTTATACGGACAAAAACTATTAAACTGTTTAAAGAATCTTATAGGTGTGAATGCTTTCACACACTTGAAACAAAGCATCGTGACGGCCTGCGACGGGTGTTGAAGTGATGTGATTTCCGCCCCGCGCTCTGAATGTCAAAGTGAACAAATTCAATGAAGCGCGGGTAAACGACGAGAGTAACTATCAAAGGCAATATCAAAAGATATATATCTATATGGGGGTATTGTCTGAAATACATACACAGGCCACGCATTTTAACTTTTTAAGGTCAAGGCAAGAGTTGCATTAAAGGACGGCTCATATTTTAAGACACCAAGGCCAGTTAGAAGGGCATCAAGGCAAACATTATTTTCTTTCAAGGCAGGAGATTCACGACACATTGCCTGCCGCAAAACATCAAATAGTTTTCTCCTTCGTCGTTTACTTTTAGTGTGGGGACAAGTGTCTCCAATATTGTCCACACCTGTCTCCATCTATACACAGCAGTGTGCTCTTAAGCGCCCTGTGGGAAGCAAAGAAAATTACGTTAAACCAAGCGCTTCACTCCGAGGGGAAATCTCCCTAGCAAAGTCTATGTCGTTGGTCCGCCATGATTATCAGGTCAAACAACGCTAGCGCGCATGTGCTTGACTTCGTGTTGCCAAAAATGCATTAATAAATGAAGGTTTTTTGGTAATTAAAAAATTGAATGGTATTACTATCGCAAAGTAACATATCGTTTACTGTTACATTCCTCGTTCATTGACAAGTAAAAAGTCAAGGGTGGTCACGGCATGTTCTTACCGCAAATGTTGGTCAATTTTTTGGGCATTAAGGCGAAAAACAAAGGCGGTCGCAGTAAAATTCGAGCCCTGCATACCTCTTTCTAAAATATACTGGTATAACTCGTAATACTGGTATACCTGTCAGCCCTATGTTAAGTAGTGCATACAAAATTACACCAAACCATACCTTTTATTTATGCCTGCCTATTAAGATCTGCACCTGTCTGACTCCACCCTAGGCTTCACACAGTTTTGCTGCAGGTGTTTATGCACTGTAAACCAACGGGTTTGGTGAGCAATCTGCTATAGATGATCCCTCCCAAGGATATGCTTTCGGGAAAACTGCACATAGTGGACACGTAACCGCATCCCTGCGACACTTTAGGAAAACACCCATCAGAAGACGCCCTTTCAGCCTGACAAGAATACAACTGATTGCTAAACACAATGTTGTATAATACAAAGCCACTTCACTTACCTGTGCTTTCTGCGTGGGCCCAGTCAAAAGGCCACATATTAAGAAAAATAGTTCAATGACCTCTGTCAAAGTACGCATGTGCACTCGTTTTAAAATGCGCCAGTTCTCGGGACTCCCGAATGACGTAGCACTGGGAAACACCGCTGTAATCATGTGACTGTTGCTCACAAGTAGGTCAAATGCTTAGGCATGAAAAGATAATAAAAAAAGTTTGGAACCATTTTAGAACAGTGCAATCAAAAAGTGTTCTGATTTAATGAGCAAACACAAGCAGGACCATTGGACACAATGTAAGGCGCAGCAAATTGTACTAAAATAGATTTCGCAAAAAGTTTATACAGCTTAAAGAACATATATGTAACTTCTCTTCCACTGAGTGCTTTTAAGTAAATCAAGGTTTATTTGCCTCAATTAGGGCTGGGCGATACGGCCTTTTATTAATATCTCGATATTTTGAGGCCATGTCACGATACAGGATATATATGTCAATATTTTGCCTTAACCTTGAATGATCACTTGATGCATATAATCACAGCAGTATGATGATTCTATGTGTCTACTTTAAAACATTCTTGTTCGTACTGCATTAATATGTGCTCAATTTAAACTTTCATGCACAGAGGGAAATCGCAACTAAGTCAATTTACCAAAACTGTATTTATTAAACAGTGTTTAAAGGCCTACCGAAATGAGATTTTCTTATTTAAACGGGGATAACAGGTCCATTCTATGTGTCATACTTGATAATTTCGCGATATTTTCATATTTTTGCTGAAAGGATTTAGTAGAGAACATCCACGATAAAGTTTGCAACTTTTGGTGTTAAGAGAAAAGCCCTGCCACTACCGGAAGTCGCAGACGATGACGTCACAAGTGTGGGGGCTCCTCACATATTCACATTGATTTTAATGGGAGCCTCCAACAAAAATTGCTATTCGGACCGAGAAAACGACAATTTCCCCATTAATTTGAGCGAGGATGAAAGATTCGTGTTTGAGGATATTGATAGCGACAGACTACAAAAAAAAAAAAAAGTTTAAAAAAAACGCGATTGCATTGGGGCGGATTCTGATGTTTTTAAATACATTTACGAGGATAATTCTGGGAAATCCCTTATCTTTCTATTGTGTTGCTAGTTTTTTAGTGAGTTGAATAGTACCTGATAGTCAGATGTGTGTGTCCACGGGTGTGTTGACGCGCAGTGTCTCAGGGGAGTCGACGGCAGCTATGGACGGCACAAGCTCAGCTTTTCTCCAGTAAGAAGCAACTTTTTAACCACAATTTTCTCACCGAAACCTGCTGGTTTACATTCCGTCGTGATTCATGTTAGCTTGACCGCGCTCTGATCCATAGTAAAGTTTCACCTCCAGGAATTTTAAATAAGGAATCACCGTGTGTTTGTGTGGCTAAAGGCTAAACCTTCACAACTCTATCTTTCTACTTTGACTCCTCCAATATTAATTGAACAAATTGCAAAAGATTCAGCAACACAGATGTCCAAAACACTGTATAATTATGCCGTTAAAGCAGACAACTTTTAGCCGTGGAGTGTGTACAGCGCTCATACTTCCTAAAAACCCGTGACGTCTTGCGTACACGTCATCAGTACACAACGTTTTCAAGACGAAACTCCTGGGAAATTTAAAATTGCAATTTAGTAAACTAAAAAGGCCGTATTGGCATGTGTTGCAATGTTAATATTTCATCATTCATATATATAAACTATCAGACTGCGTGGTGGATAGTGGTGGGTTTCAGTAGGCCTTTAAGCAATGGCACAAACATTCATGGTTTTTCAAAACATAAAGTGCAAGATTGTCAGAGACATTTTAAAACAAGCTATTAGTGCACTTTAGTGCATGATGACACTAAGATGACATATCAAAACAACACTAAATTAAAGTGCACTTTTTGTACAGAATGCCACTACTATAGTTTAAAACAAAGTGCACTTTTGTGCGTAATGTCACACAAGATACTTCAATAACTTTCAAATAAAAATTAGCTGCTATTGTGTGAATATAAGTGTGAATGTTGTCTATCTGTCCTGCAATGAGGTTCCGCCCGAATGCAGCTGAGATAGGCTCCAGCGACTCCCAAAAAGGGACAAGCGGTAGAAAATAGATGCATGATAGGAAATCAAATTGTGTGTGTCCTTTGCTATGTGGTAGATTCTTGCGGACGTTACCTGCTTCTGTTGTTGACAATTTTTTTAATTCGGTGTTTATCTGGAAATGGAAGACGCCAGGCTCAATTGGGTCACTGCTGGTTGCTTGGGCATTTTCTTGGTGTGGCACCGGCTGTAGATGTTGACATGCAGAGTTTCAAGCACCTTCATTCTCTAGCGGGTGACTTTTGTAATTATGCTACTATTTAGTAGTGATGCAACTTTTTGTAGCAACGCTTTTTCCGCATACTTTACATATTACTGTTCAACATCTTCCCGCTTGAAGCCAAACCACCGCCAGACGATGGACCTCCTGCTGTTTTTCTTGGGAATTAATTCTTCTTCCTTCATTTGTTGCCAGATTCGCACCTTCTTTCTCTCGTATTACCACTCGCACCGCTCTGCTAGCACCACAGCTAACGTTATTCTTGCCGGTACTTCTCTGCTCCGCGAGGGTGTATGACGTATCACGCACGGCAGTATTTGACGTATGTTAGAAGGTGGGCTTGTTTTATCTCCCTGTGAGAAGGAGAGACAAGAAAGTGAGAAAAAGCCTGTAATGTAATGCCCGCAGCTAAAAAGCAACTGCGTGAGAACGTATACTCACGATATAGTCATTTTCTACATCGCACAGAGACAAACCCGCGATATATCGACTATATTCGATATATCGCCCGGCCCTAACCTCCATGATGTTTTTTCTTTGTTCGAAGATTACATTTTTTCTCAACGACCCCCACAGTTATGTTACCGTCCCAGTGCCTTTGTTTAGTCGAGAAAGGTATGCTTAACAAAGAACGGACGCTGAGGACCTATTTGTTCCAATTAAACTGTGTATTGAATAAAGGTTTGTGAATAAAAAATATATAAGCGCTAATCAAGGTAAACACTTCCAATGTAAGTTGTAGTCTGCAACATTTATACAGCGATATATACCGTTATTGTAAAAATCCATCCATCCATTTTCTACCGCTTATTCCCTTTCGGGGTCGCGGGGGGCGCTGGCGCCTATCTCAGCTACAATCGGGCGGAAGGCAGGGTACACCCTGGACAAGTCGCCACCTCATCGCAGGGCCCACACAGATAGACAGACAACATTCACACTCACATTCACACACTAGGGCCAATTTGGTGTTGCCAATTAACCTATCCCCAGGTGCATGTCTTTGGAAGTGGGAGGAAGCCGGAGTACCCGGAGGGAACCCACGCATTCACGGGGAGAACATGCAAACTCCACACAGAAAGATCCCGAGCCTGGATTTGAACCCAGGACTGCAGGAACTTCGTATTGTGAGGCAGACGCTCTAACCCCTCTGCCACCGTGAAGCCTTATTGTAAAAATGATTCAATTTATTCCGTGATATGAATTCTCAGTCATACCGCCCAGCCTTAGTTAGCACTTAAAACATGTTTGTGGTTAAGAAAAAAATTGGTGCATTTTTTTATTTTTTTTAATAACCTTTATGAATTGAATTAAAATTGATTTAGCAAATTGGCAATGATACACAGCCCTAGAATGTTTTTAAAGTGGAAAAATTATTAGCAATTAGTATTTGCAAAGTGAAAGTGCTATTCCTCTACCCCTTCCTCCCTGAGCCGCATGTGGTGCTACTCGACCAAAACATTGCTTTGCATTTTTGGCTCCGAGCCAAGGAACCCGCGGCCAAGCGTTCAGAGACTGTGTATCTCTGTTCAAAAATGAATGCTGTGCCAGACATCCATATGTTGGTTAGTTGGAAAGGGGGGCCGTGGAGACGAATGGGTGAGCAAAAGATGGATGGTCCCTTAAGCCTTAAACAAGTATATTCCACAATCAGGAAGATTGTGTTTGTTCGGATAAATTAGTAGGCTAAGTGTCCTTCTTAAATGCAAGACTGTGTCTGAATATCAATGAAGGTATACATTAGATGTGGCAGATGGCAGGTAAACGTAAAATTGTTTTTTTAGTTTTTTATGTTTTAGTTTTCTAATTCTGTTTTTTGCATTTTACACCTATTTTACATCCTGACAAATACAGTTTAATGAGATATATTAATCAAATTTAAAAATCCTAATCTACTCAGTGGTCTAGTGGTTAGAGTGTCTGCCCTGAGATTGTTAGGTCGTGAGTTCAAACCCCGGCCAAGTCATACGAAAGACTATAAAAATGGGACCCATTACCTCCTTGCTTGGCACTCAGCATCAATGGTTGGAATTGGGGGTTAAATCACCAAAAATGATTCCTGCCCACTGCTCCCCTCAACTCCCAGGAGGTGAACAAGGGGATGGGTCAAATGCAGATGACAACAATCACCACACCTAGTGTGTGTGACAATCATTAGTACTTTAAGTTTAAGTTTATAGTTGGTGCAATATAGGCCGATTTTGACCAGCATTGCTTTATTTTAGTGAAATCGTAGTTGTGTAACGTAGATGTACCAATGAGTGCTTCATACACAGTTCTTTTTTGAAACATCTGTTTTGTCAGACTGTTACGCATAGCACTGTTCTTGTGAAAGTTGAGTGTGCAGGTGTTTCTAGGGGATCTTGACGGCTACTTCTGAGTGTGGAGACTAAGACTGCAGTTATCGATTATTCTAGTAAAAGGATAATCTATCAATTAATTTAATTGATTAATTGATTAATTTACTAAAACACACTTTTTACCCTCATGCTACTTTTGGTCAAAATTGTTGAAATGAACAAGGACTTTCTAATGAAGTTTTATTTCATCATGTAAATGCATATACAATTTAAATTGCACTTTTCAAACAGGAGAATCAATATTTACTTGCATTAAAGAAAACGTTTGAAACTAAAAAAAAAAAATTGTCGCCATTCGCGCAAAAACCAGACAATAGATAATAAATAAAGAACCAAACTAAACACAAAGACTGATGAAATGATACATTTAGTGAGAATGTATTCAACAGTTTAAAATATGCCCATTTTAAAAGGTATTAATTGGAGGAGGGGTGTTAGATTTTTGTACATAAAAACTGAGGACTGTCAGATAACACATTTTTGCTGCTGATTCCGATACTGATCATCAATGTGTGAGTTTGGCTGATACCAATACTTATCACATATACCAACTGTACATTTTTCTAACTAAGCAACTTTCTCTAATTTGTCATTCTCTAACTCAGGGGTGCTCACACTTTTTCAGCATGAGAGCTACTTATGAAATGATCAAGTCAAAATGATCTACCTACTACAAAAAATGCAAAACATATATTTATTTTTAAATATATTGAGGATTCTTTATATCGCATGAGCCAATGTGTTGGATCCATTGTGGATTGAACTTTCACAGTATCATGTTAGACCCGCTCTATATCCATTGCTTTCCTCCTCTCTAAGGTTCTCATAGTCATCATTGTCACCGACGTCCCACTGGGTCATTATTGTCACCGATGTCCCACTGGGTGTGAGTTTTCCTTGCCCTTATGTGGGCCTACCGAGGATGTCGTGGTGGTCTGTGCAGCCCTTTGAGACACCAGTGATTTAGGGCTATATAAGTAAACATTGATTGATTGATTGAATTAACGATGTAAATTTTTTGTCATTACCTGAGTTTACTCTGATGACTTGCACTGAATTGAATCAGCCAGGGATGCATAGTCCGGACGGTAACTGCTGACAGCCAGCCTCAAGCACACTTCCAAATGTTCATCAGTCATGGTGGAACGGTACTTGGACTTGATGATCTTCATGTGGGAAAAGGCTGACTCACATAAATAAGTGGAGCCGAAAAATGCTGTCAAGGAGGTAGCACATTTCCTCATGTTGGGGTACTTTACCTCTGTGAGTAAGTTCCAGAACTGTCCATGTCCATGAGCTCTGGACTTCAGCTCAATGTCAGCTTGTAGTGTCAAAATCTCATCTTCCACTACAGAAGAGTTCAGGTGAAACTGTTGCAATTTTTGATGCGAGTGAATCAACCTCAGCATCTTCCCGAAAAGGATAGCACATGAATGTAGCGAGTGGCTCGAGCAAAGAAAAGTCTTGAAAGCGTTTGTCAAACTCTGACAGACATTTGTCAATCTGCTCTGTGTAGCATGCAGTGTCAAGTTGCACACAGGCCTTCCTTTGCATCTCCAGCTCTGACGCCAGGTTCTGGAAGTTTGCCAAATCATGGCGCTGCAGCTTTGAGGAGAGATGTTGCATCTTTCGTTTGAAAGCATTAACCGAGCTGATCATATTGATCAATGTTTTGTCTTTTCCTTGCAGCTGTAAATTAAGGTCATTCAACATGTTGGTCAGATCGGTTAAAAATGCCAAGTCTAACAGCCACTGACCGTCATTTAGTTGCGTGTATTCTGCATGTCCAGCTACACGGAAAAACTCCTTAATCTCCGGACAGAGCTCTCGAAATCTTTGCAGGAATTTCCCTCGACTAAGCCATCTCACGTCAGTGTGTAGCAACAACTCAGAGTGGTCGCAGTCAGCATTCTCCAGATGTGCACGGAATAGCCTTCTTTGAAGAGATCTGGCGCGAATAGAACAGGCGTTCTTCGTTGCAACATCCATCATCTCTTTCATGTTGAGCATTTTAGCGCATAACGCTTGTTGGTGGATTATGCAATGGTAATTTAGGATGTCCGGGAAAGCATCGTCCTGCCTGCACTTTGCAATAAATCCATTCAAGCGGCCAACCATTGCGGGTGCTCCATCCGTGGTGATAGACATCAATTTGTACACTGGGAGCTGAGTTTTCGCGATAAAGTTTTTAAACGACTGAAATATGTCCTCTCTTCGCGTCTGTTCTTTCATGGGCAGTACTGTTAATAGCTCTTCTTTTGTAGTGATATCACTAAACACCATACGAATGAAAATGCACATCTGGGCTGTGTCACTCACGTCCGTTGATTCGTCCAACTGCAGTGAGAAACACACGCAATCTCCAATGTCCTTCCAAAGTTGCTGGGTTAAATCCTCAGCCATGGCTTCACAGCGCCGTGTAACTGTGCTTCTTGACAGCAGGAGAGCTTTGATCGAAGATAATATTTCTGCCTTATTTTTAAAGTCTCGGAACAATGAGTCAGCTGCTTCAACGAATGCCTCTTTTACCATCTCTCCGTCTTGGAAGGACTTCTTGTTATTGACAATGATGTGACTCACCCGGAACGATGCTTCGGTGCCGGCTTTCGCTTTTGAATTTTGTTGCGTGAAAAATGACTGCTGTCTGGACAACTGGGATTTCAGTTCCTTCACTTTTCTCTTTCTCAGCTCGCTTTTCGGTGGGAAGTCGGTGTCGTATTTTCCATGAACAGTCTGAAAATGCCGCTCCACATTCCCCTTCTTTGGTATTGCTACGGTAGACTGGCAGATGAGGCAAACGCACTTGGAAAATGTCATCGTGAAAAAAAAGTCCTCCTCCTATTCCGTATGAAAGTTATACGTTTTTTTCTTCTTACTTGGTCCAGCTACCTCACTCATTTTTATACCCTTTCATAGGTTTGAGAGAAAAAAACAAAGGCTGAAAACTGGCCGTAACTCGCTGACAAGCTTGCTAGTTAGTTAGCACTTAGCGCAGTTGTTTGCTCATGCGCAGTGACGTAAGTGTCAGACAAAATTCAGATGTCATCTGACTGGCTGCCCTGTTTATCAATCAAAAGACGGGATGGATGATAGGTTGACATCAATTTTTTTAAAGACGGGATGGATGATAGGTTGACATCAATTTTTTTTAATGTCACGCGAGCTACCAATAATACCTTTGGGATCGACTGGTCGATCGCGATCGACGTATTGAGCACCCCTGCTCTAACTCATCTTAATTTCCTATAAATAACTGTTATTTTCTGCTGTAAGGCTCATCGCACCCATTTACACTTCCTAAACTTTACTATGCACTTATTTCTTCTGTTGTATCAAGCTAGCTTACCTGCTGGTTAGTTTAGTTATTAGCATTCCTGCTTTCTTTCGGCGCGTAACATGTTTAACACCATCTTAATATTGTACTTGATAATGATACTTAAGATACTAACCCACCTAACCATTTTTGGTTCCCAGAACGATGTGATTACGTTAGCTTTTTGGCCAATTAACGTTCGCCAAAGGTTTCATAGTTTGTTTTTGGTTCCACTTGTGTTCCAATTGAAACATTTTAGTTCTCGGAATGTTACAATCTTCGAATGATACTCAATGTTCCCCACACTCATTAATAATATTCCTAAATATTTACCTCCGCAACCTTTGTAAACATATTGGTACTATAAACCTAATACTTGTAACTTACTGTACATGAGCACATTGACGGTAATGAATTAACAGGCAATTTGGCAGGATACCTGTAATTTTTTTATAAAACAAACTACACTTCTTACAGGAAACTGTTATGTAAATTGTAAATAAGAGGAATACAAGTATAAAGAAAACCAATGGCAATGTGTAAGAAAATCTGCATAAAAAGTCTAGATTGGGGAAAAAATATGCCCAAAATAAATTGTGCTGTGTCGGTGTGTTCCTCTGCCCATTTTCTTCCTCCAATGTCCTGAAAAAAGAACAAAATACACAATTGTAACACAAGAAGATAGTCAACAAATTTTCAAAAACATAACAAATACCGGTACCACCAACACTAAACTTCCTGATCTCTAGAAGTGATTGAAATATTTCAAATGTATTCAATTATGGTGAACACAATCGAAACAAAACACATTTTAATTTACTGTATGTGTTGGGCCAACCTGAGATCATGTCCAATGGACTAATCAAAGTTTTTTTTCTGTGTGTTCTGTGAAGTTCTTAAGACAAGCCGGTAAAGTCGAAGACAAAATTAAGTAAAGTTGTATATCAAGGCCTCAGCAATCAAACTTGGCATAAAACTGATGAGACCAATATTTTACCGCATGCCTGTTATGATTGAGCAGTGGATCAGGTTTTAAAATGCTTTCTTACACCTGCCCCCGCAAGCACATCATGTGTGGCCACTCGGCGTAAAATACAGTCAATGGCTGCCCCTACATTTCCCCTCCTCTTGTTTTAAGGAAAGGTTGCTTTAAAAACACTTCTGAAAACTAATTTGTAAGATGCATCGGTTCAGGTATGAGACTGTGATTCATGTTTTTGATTATGCCCACTTAAGTACCATTGCATTCCTCTTCTTTGCTTGAGTCAGACGCCTGTCTAGCTCCTCTTGTTCAGCAAAGGTTCTGCATGGTGAAATCTTCTTGCCGCGGAGGCTAAGGTGACGTGCGGTCTCCCTGCAATTTAGGGATTTCACCGTGGCTTCCAAGTCATCTATCTTCCTCATACAGGTTGTGTAAGCGTCCAAAACTACGGGGACATTTGTGATTGCTCATTCTAGTTCTTATACATTGTTGTGTCGGTAAAGTAATTGGGAGTTAGATTAGGGCTGGGAAATATGGCCCAAAAAAATTCCCGATTCATTTTTTGATGATATCCGATTTTTATGTCAAGATTTTTTGTTCTTTTTTAATTAAAGTGGATTGTCGTGCGCAGGCTTAGACAGAGTACCGCATCCCTACTGTTCACTACTGCACTATCTTGTAACAGACATTTCCACCATGTTTGATTGAGGTAATATATGCTAAGAACTGTCATTTTGTTCATATATATATATAATTGTGTTTTTTAGAGTTGCAACATACCTCGGTTTTAGAGCCACGGTTTTTCTTTTTTTGGGTATGTTTTGGGGCGGGGAAAGAACTTTTTTTCTTGAAGTTCTTTTGTTTTTTTGCTTATAATAATAATAATAATACATTTTATTTGGTGTAGCGCTTTTCAGTGTACTCAGACGCTTTACAGGATAAAAAAATAAAATATAAAACAGTTCAAAGTAACAATATAAAATACAGGAAAAATAAAAGCAGCACATTGTAGAATACAAAACACTGGACATCTACAAGTCGGGACATTACAAGACACAGAACACTAATCACAGGTTAAAAGCAGATCTGAAGAGGTGTGTTTTGAGAAGGCTTTTGAAGGTAGGAAGGTCTGAGCAGTCACGAATGGGTTTGGGAAGAGAGTTCCAGAGTCCTTATCACAACAATTCTCCAGTAAACAAATTATCATTGGTGTAGTGAATACTATAAGGCCCTTTTTCAAGTTAACATTCACTAAACACTTTCCAGATGGTAAATTATTTGTATTCTTTAAATACTTGTGTCCATCAGTGCTTCTCAACAGTGCTTTGGCAAATGGCAAGCGTTGATCCAGATTGTGGAGTTTTTAAAACTGAAATTGTGTATCTTATATTAAATGAAAATACAGTAAAGTGCAGTTTGAATTTGAAGTGTGGTAAAATGTGTACCACCACATAAACAAGTTTAATGATTTTGTCAGGAACAAAATGTTTTTTGTCCTCAAACAAAAAGAGCACAAAATGTCTTTCTGCAGGGGTTTTTTTTGCGGTATACTGTTTTCTTGCTTGTTACTTTTTTTTAGTAGGTTATATCAGTAGTGGAATCTTTGCAGACAAAAACATAAAGTCTGATTAAAAATATTTAGGTACAAAAATGCCTTTTCTGATTAAAATAGTGGGTGTGTTGATTACAGTTAATTAGAAGTTCTCAGAGTGCCTGCAAGTCTGCATTCGGGGCAGGGTGACTGGTTGAACTGCAGCAGATAGTGAAAGTAGTAGTGAAAGTGTTGTGTTTCAACTTCTATGCTAGTGTTAGTCATATTTCTTTATTTTTTTCTTCTGGGCTGCACTTTCAGCTGTGTAAGGGGAAGAGGCACAACGCGATTGAACATTAATTACGTCGTGAGGAGATGGGACTTTTGCAACAGTGGAACAAGATGGTTGAGCACACGTTCACACTTTCAAACAACCACAGGCAAACGTAAACAAACACACACACATTCACAGACACACAGTATCACAGTCAATAAAGATGGATTGATTCGTGCAGGATTACATTATATATATGTTTGCTCCCCGACTGTTTACTACTGCGGTAACTTCTAACGTTTTCGCCATATTTGGTTCAGGAAATATGCTAACAGCTGATCACTGTGATCGAATTCAAATTGATCACGATCAACGATCATGATCATATAATCAATCACCCTGTGTCAGATACTTTTGTCTCCCAAAACTGTCAGGTTGCGCGCCTAAAGTAGAAAAAAAAATGTTTTAAAATTCTTGGTTACGAAATTGTATCTGGTAAAATACAAAACCACTGTACCTTCAGTAGGGATCATAGCCAGTTACCTGGGATATTTAAGATCCCAGGTAACTGGCTGATTGAACTTGGGTTTGAGAAGTCTTGCTGCCGGTTTCAGTGGCGTTGATTCGTCTGAGAAGAAAGTTGATGGGAATGTTGCACAGTCCGTTCCCAAACAAATGTTCCTTTTCCTCACCTTGACAGCATTTCACTCACATGTATGTAAATTTTCCTGATGTTCTGCGTTTAACAACGTATTCCGTTTAGTGGACAGTTATGTTACTCCGCCCGTGATTTAATGAAGGCGGAAATTATATGCCTTAGGACTGGGTGATATGGCCTTTTTTTAATATCCCGATATTTTTAGACCATATCGCGATACACTATATCTATCTAGATATTTTGCCTTAGCCTTGAATGAACACTTGATGCATACAATCACAGCAGTATGATGATTCTATGTGTCTACATTAAAACATTCTTGTTAATGCTACATTAACATATGCTCATTTCAAACTTTCATGCAGAGAAGGAAATCACAACAAAAAAAATCACTTTTTTCATACGGTGTTGATCTGGAAACGTTTGCCTCGGCATTTTGATTGTGTGGGCGTCTGGCACCGAATGGAGATGTCACGGAGTACGCACTCTTCATTCTCTAGCGGGTGACTTTTCAAATGATGCTACATATTAGCAGTAACGCTACTTTTTATAGCAATGCTTCTGCCCCACACTTGACACGGTTGTCTGTTTGACATATTCCTGTATGTATAGCGCTTTTCTACCTTCAAGGTACTCAAAGCGCTTTAACACTATTTCCACATTCACCCATTGCAAGGCCCTAACCACGACCCATCAGGAGCAAGGGTGAATTGTCTTGATCAAGGACATAACGGACGTGACGAGGTTGGTTGAAGGTGGGGATCGAACCAGGACCCCTCGGGTTGCTGGCACAGCCACTCTCCCAACTCCGCCACGCCGTCCCCGTGTTGTGTATACAGGGTATAATGAAAATGTACATAAATGACACTGAAATGCTAACATCATGAGGGGCTGGAAGATTTGTCCGGGGAAATCTAGTGTCCAGGACCGCTCATTTTTCCCTGGGACACTCACTTTCCCCACAAAAAAATGCAAATTCAAAAACTAACCATCCACACACACAAAAGTACCATGGAGTATTGGTATCGAATTCCAGGTACCTGTACTCGGTACCCTATTGGTTGAAGTTTCAAAATTACACATCCCTATTTGTAACAAACATACTCATCTTAGACCTGTTCTTTTCCTATTTCTATTTTAGATCTTGGGTCACTGTCTTGGGACGATTTGGAAAACGACCTTCCAGATGAGCTGATACCCAATGGTGGGGATCTGAGCCTGATGGGTGGAATGTCCACAAATGGAGGCTCAACACCTGTCGCTGGTGGGCCGGGTGGTGGCACTGTGCTCCCAGATGCTGCCGCAAAGCACAGGCAGCTCTCAGAGCTCCTACGAGCCGGTAGCACCTCTACAATCACAGGCGCAGGACTGAGCTCTGGTAGCCCACAACCAGGAAGTATGGGCCCTCAGCATGGAACACCATTGGGAAAAAGCCCCCTTGGTCAAGGCTCCCCCAACAACCACTCATCCCCTCAAGGCCAAAAAGCAGGAACAGCAACTGGAACAGCAGGGCCGAACAACAACAATGCTGCCACATTGAGTATGAACAATCCAGGCTTCAACCAGGCCTTGATGAATAACAACCAGGGTCATTCTGGGCTACAAGCTCAGGGTGGTCAGTCTCAACCTGGGCAAGTCATGAACGGGGGACTTGGGCCCGTAGCTGGAAGAGGACGAGGATCAGGGGTGGTAGGGCTACAGTACCAGGGACAGACATTGCAAGGAGCTTCGCCGGGAACGATAGGAGCTAGCAGTGCTTTGGCAGATACGCTTTCACAGGGAGGACAGCAGATGGGTGCACATGCTACGCTCAGTCCGGGACAGCAAACAAGCAACATGAACAAGGTTAGTCACTTTCGTAATGCTTTCATATTACAGTGGATCCTTGATTTACGAACCCCTCTATTTGCAAATGTTTCGAATTCCGAACTTTTGGCTCGGCCCAATCATGCCTTTGTGTGCGAACAATGTCTCTGTGTACGAACGCTTCATTCAGTCATTCATTTTTGCGCCTGCAGACAAAACCACAGAGTGTAAATTATTGTATTTGTGCACAAGACAGACACACGTCTCAGCGCTTCAGTATGTGTGCCTTTTGTGTGTTTTCCCTGTCGTTTTCTCTTCCTCTGTCTGTTTGCTTCTTACATTCAGCTCCTTTGCAATGTGGGTGGATTTTCCTTTTAAATGTTTATTATTATAGTAGTATAGTAAAAATTAAGGATTTATATATATATATAGGGATGATCGAAACCGGTTCTCCCGATTTTTTGATAAGAAAAGAACCGATTCCATGGAATTTGAATCCCTTTTTGAGAACCGGTTCCTGTTATCAAAGCCACTATTCCGTATTTTCGTGACCATAGGACGCACAGTATTAAAAGGCGCCGTGTCAGTTATGGTTGCTATTTCTGTATTTAACGCATAAATAAGGCGCAGCGTATTTTCGGGCGCAAGCATGATTAAACATACGCTAGCTTAAAACATACGCTCGCATGCATGGACGCTGTTTTAAAAAGGCAGCAGGAGCAAAGTTGAGTTCGGTTGTACTTTACTGAAGTATTTATCAATGTGCTCTAGGGGTGTAACGGTACACAAAAATTTCAGTCTGGTACGTACCTCGGTTCAGAGTTCACGGTTCGGTTCATTTTCGGTACATTAAAAAAACAACAAAATAAAAAAATTTTGGGATATTTATTTACCAAATTTGCAAAATCTTCCACCAAAAATATTTTTTTACTGGAATATTTGATGTGAAGTAATCGGAACTTTGGATAGGTCAATGATTCATAATAACATTGATTTTGATTCAATATTATGTTTTGAGCAATCACAGTTTGATAGAAAAAAAAACAGCTTTGTTTTATTAGTGCGTCTGCCTCACACTACGAAGGTCCTTTAGTCTTGGGTTCAATCCCAGGCTCGGGATCTTTCTGTGTTCAGTTTGCATGTCCTCCCCGTGAATGCGTGGGTTCCCTCCGGGTACTCCGGCTTCCTCCCACTTCCAAAGACATGCACCTGGGGATAGGTTGATTGGCAACACTAAATTGGCCCTAGTGTGTGAATGTGAGTGTGAATGTTGTCTGTCTATCTGTGTTGGCCCTGCGATGATGTTGCGACTTGTCCAGGGTGTACCCCGCCTTCCGCCCGATTGTAGCTGAGATAGGCGCCAGCGCCCCCCGCGACCCCAAAAGGGAATAAGCGGTAGTAAATGGATGGATGAATGGATGTTTTATTAGTCAACATTGCAACTTTTTCTAAATTACATTTAACCTTCAAGCTTTTTTATTTCAGTTTTGATATGTTTTTGTTTATTTTAATAGTATTTTCATAATGTGCCGTGGGCTTTTAAAACATTAGCTGTGGGCCGCAAATGGCCTCCAGGGCACACTTTTGAAACCCCTGCTATAGATAATGAAAAATTAAATCTGATAAATCAATGGATAAAAAGCAGAGCCTGGAGACGCATGCGCATTTATAATGACTCTCTCGCTCTCTGCCCCTCCCTCACGAATGTTGCTGCGCGCACAAGGTTTTTTTTTTACCTCTTCTTAACCTTGAACGTACATTGTTAATACACGCAGCCATAACTCAAAATGCGTGACAATAGAGGCATTTAGGAAACTCTGCCCTGACAGCCCCGCAAAAGAGGACATGTCCGATGAAAAGAGGACGTATGGTCAGTCTATTCGAGTCCGATCGCTGCTAGCAGCGGACATGTCCTCTTTTGCTAGCATGCTAGCAGCGACCGGGCTAGGATAAATAAATGATAAATGGGTTGTACTTGTATAGCGCTTTTCTACCTTCAAGGTACTCAAAGCGCTTTGACATTACTTCCACATTTACCCATTCACACACACTGATGGAGGGAGCTGCCATGCAAGGCGCCAACCAGCACCCATCAGGAGCAAGGGTTAAGTGTCTTGCTCAGGACACAACGGACGTGACGAGGTTGGTACTAGGTGGGATAGACTGACCATACGTCCTCTTTTGCAGGGCTGTCAGGGCAGAGTTTCTTAAATGCCTCAAATGTCCGGCATTTTGAGTATTGTTTATGCTACTTAATATGTCCGTGTGGGAGGAAACTCGTTCGGTACACCTCCGAACTGAACCGAAACGCTCGTACGGAAACGGTTCAATACAAATACACGTACCGTTACACCCCTAATGTGTTAACATTATTTTTTTGATCAATCCTCATTCACAAATCCATCAAAGTCGTCATCTTCTGTGTCCCAAATGAACAGCTGGGCAAGTTCTTCATCAAACACGCCAGATTCCCTCTCCATTAGCATAGCAAGCTAGAACAACAGTAGAAGCCGACTTCTCTTGCCCCGTTGTGCGTATGGATTCGCTACCGTGCTGGTCCCATTCTTCTCCAGTGTGCTTCACAGCGATGGCAAAAGTGAGCGGCACCTCATCCATGTTGGTGATGTGTTTGTCGGCAAATGTTTTATTTACAACACACATAGCGGCACTATATGCTCACTGGGGTCGTGCCTTTAGCATCCTTTCTCACCAGAAACCTTCACCCTTTAACGGCTGCATGCTGTCCACAGTCACGTCCGCTTTTCCTCCATGGTGTAACGTCCTGCTGAGGTTGATGTTGTGTTCTTGAGTGAGTGATATGCAGAATTCCCATTGTTGTGAACGTAGCACGCCTGTAAGGTGATTGGCGAAGAAGGAGGAAGCGTTGTTGTTGCCAAAATGAGGAGTGAGGATAGACGTGCGCGTGGGAGGGAAGAGATAAATTGAGCTGTGTTAGTATAGGTTGCTCAATAAAAGTTTAAAAAGAGCTTCAGACTTGGTGTGCACTTCTTCTGGACGGTACAAAATAAACTGCGTGCCGGCTCAGTCATATAACATCTATGACTTTTGGAACTCAGTGCACACACAACAACCTATCTGGATTCGATAAGCTATTCTATAAGGCAGGGGTGCCCACACTTTTTCTGCAAGCGAGCTACTTTTCAATTGACCAACTCGAGGGGATCTACCTCATTTATATATATCATTTATATTTATTTATTTATGAGACATTTTTGTAAACAAGTTAAATGTGTTTAATGATAATACAAGCATGTGTAACACATATAGATGTCTTTCTTTCACAAAGACAAGAATATAAGTTGGTGTATTACCTGATTCTGATGACTTGCATTGATTGGAATCAGACAGTAATGATGATAACGCCCACATTTTCAAATGGAGGAGAAAAAAAGTTGTCCTTTCCGTACAATACCACATGAAAGTGGTTGGTTTTTGGCATCTAATTCATCCAGCTTCCATACACTTTACAAGAAAAACATTGGCGGCAAATTCCGTAGCTTGCTTGATTGACATTCACGGCACCCGAGGGTCTTGTGAGATGACGCTGGCTGCTGCCAGTTCATTATTATGAAAAAATGACAGAGAGGAAGGCGAGAAACATTTTTTATTTCAACAGACTTTCGCGCCGTCCCTTCCGTCAAAACTCTAAAGGCCGACTGCACATTTCCTATCTTCACAATAAAAGCCCTGCTTCATGCTGCCTGCGCTAACAAAATAAGAGTCTCGGAAAGCTGGCGTGCACAAGTGATGTGCACGCCAGCTTTCTGAGGGATCGCTTGTGCACGCCAGTTTTCCGAGACTCCGTATTTAGTTAGCGCAGGCAGCATGAAGCAGGGCTTTTATTGTGAAGATAGGAAATGTGCAGTCGGCCTTTAGAGTTTTGACGGAAGGTACGGCGCGAGAGTCTGTTGAAATAAAAAGTGTTTCTCGCCTTCCTCTCGGTCATATTTTCATAATAATGATCTTGCAGCAGCCAGCGTCATCTCACAAGACCCTCCGGTACCGTGAATGGCATTTAAGTGACGTCTTGATGAAGATTGATGATCACTAATTTTTAGGTCTATTTTTTTTAAAAGCCTGGCTCGAGATCGACTGACACACCCCCCGCGGTCGACTGGTAGCTCGCGATCGACGTAATGGGCACCCCTGCTATAAGGAATCAGTTCGATAAGAGGATTCGATAATGGGCTCGAACTCGATAATTTCTTAACGAACATCATCCCTATGTATATATATTAATATATATATATATATATATATATATATATATATATATATATATTATATATGAATATAAGAGGTGGTTTCGCCACGTGTCTGTGAAGATAAACAGGCTGCTCTATCGATAGGCACGCTTTTTTTTTTAGTCCATGAAGCTCGTCACTAAGCAAGTTCACATTATCAAGTAAAGTCACTTACTTGGCCCTGACCAGAACCGTACGTGTGTGACAGTCCATTACATCGTCGACTGGGAATTAAAAAATGCCTTTGTCTATGATGACAATATCGCTAATATTTAGTTAACACTTAGGTCACAACAAGTACATGTAGAGTGTTGTTGGCGGGTTTTGGATGGTTATTTGGAGGGCTTTATGGGCGGTCTTGAGAGGCCCCATTAGGCCCTGAAAATAAAATCTCAGATTTTTTTTGCACAAAAAATTGTATTTGCAGTTTTTCTTTGCCTTTCCCCCCCCCCTATTTTTTTAAAGAAAAAACCCCTTGAATACAAATGACAGAAATAATTCGAAACCAGTTTTTTCTTTATTCAATCTAAAAGTAGTACATTAAAATGACAATGCATACACTGCTTTTTACTCTTAGCAAAATTCATCCATCCATCCATCCATTTTCTACCGCTTATTCCCTTTCGGGGTCGCGGGGGGCGCTGGCGCCTATCTCAGCTACAATCGGGCGGAAGGCAGGGTACACCCTGGACAAGTCGTCACCTCATCGCAGGGCCAATAATCTTATTTTTAAACAAGGTATAAATTGTACTTTTTAATGGAATTCATTTTCAAAGAACTAAATTAAAAACAAGCAACACTTCTGTATTGATTAAAATACTTGTGTTAACAAAATTGTAGCATTGCACATTCCATGCAAATAAACAATTGTCTCCAACATTGAGATCACAATAGTGCAAACTTAAAACTTCTGTCTTGAATAAAATACTCATATAAATAAAAATGTAGTATTATACATTGTATCCAAATAAATGATAAAGTAAAACATTGAGGACTATAGTTTGTTTTAATTAGTGGATAAACAGAGGCTTGTTTTATGCACACATCTTGGCGGTGTCCAGAGCGACGGTGTAGTTATTGCTCTGTGCACTAAGCTTCTTTCTCATCATACGTGGTATCGTTATACATACTTTGGGGAAATGATTCCACCATGCACCTTCAACCGTTGCTTTTGAGCCCTTTGTTTGTTTGTTTCGGTCTTATTTGCCTCGTTAAGAGTTGCATTTCCCGCACTCGGTTGGAGGCTTAGGTTTCAGATGTTGGAATATAATACGTTTTTAAATAAATGTTGCCGTGTGCAGTCATTTGTTGCATGCCAAATGCCGCAAAACCAAAGTACTGACAACAATTAGTTTTTCTTGGGAACAAACGCCTTGCTTCCATTAGCATTGGAATCAGGTATATTTTGCTAGTGCCGATAAGGAGGTAAGGGGACGGCGCAATCTACACAAGCTACACAAGGGGGGCAAAAAGTATGCCTGAGCAAGAGGAGAAAAAAAATATTTAAAACATTTTTTTAAACTGTAAAAAAGACTCAAAGGTAGGTTTGACAAACTATACCTGTAGATTTGTTCTAACCAAATATGGCCTCACTATGGAGGTATAACTCACACCTCATCCATGAATCGTAAATCCTATTATCGGTCCAGAAATGATTGTGCACCCCGAGTGATAAATATGATAAGTAAAGCTAACAGTTTTAGTCAGATATTTATATTGCATGTTAATAACTAGGGAGATACACTAATGGCACAAGCTCACAATACATCAGTCAATCAATCAGTCAGTCAAAGTTTATTTACAAAGCCCTTAATCACAAAGGGCTGTACAAACCACAACATCCTTGGCTCGGATTCCACATCAGAGGAAGAAAACTGACTGAAAAATTGACTGATGTATAGAGGAGGAACACAAATGATTATGGAAGACGTGATTACTTTTGCTATAGTATAGCCTGTCTAAATGCTAAATTTCATTTTCCTTGGTGTTTTAGAACAAGACAGTAGCTGACATTTTATTCATTATTTCTATTTTATATATTTTGACATTGAATAGTTTAATCACTATGAAACATAAAAAAACATGACGACAAGATATTTATTTCATGCTATGAATCACAAATGGCTAATTAGATAAAGGAAGTTAGCTAATAGAATAAACAATGGTTGTTACTCCTTATGATTTTTGCATTATATTTCCATTTGGAGCAGTTGAAATGGAAAGAGAGTCGAAGAGACGGAAATTGGCTATAAAATCAAAGGCAGAATCCACTAAAGCAAAAAAGGAAACACAAGCTGCTCAGAAATTTGCCAGGAAGGTTCATGTCGGAGCCATCAAAGCAAAAATGCCAAAGTAATGTGCGAATAAACCAAAGTAATGTGTAAATAATGAAAATAACTAGATGAACTATCTGTGGCTGTGAAGTGAACATTAGTAAGGTTGTAAATATTGTATAGAATAGGCTAACCCATGTAGTTTCTTTGGATGTGAACAGAAGTTGTAATTACTGTAGTGACTAATTAACATAATGAGTGAAACAGACTATGTTGATATTTTTTTAATTCTTTAAACCCTAAAACATCTTTAAATGGTGTGGGGGTTTTTTTTTTGCCAATTTTTGCATGTTCAATTGCTGAAAAACCAGGAGGTTTGGGGGTGGGGTCCCCCTTGTCCGCCCGCAGTGGACTTGACTGGGGGCTGCGGCCCCCCGGCCTATTTTCAGTCATTTTCATTAAGTTCAAAGCACATGCCTGTAAGAGAGAATATCTTACGTTAACTATTATTTATCGTAAAATACAATATTTAGATTAGGGCTGGCCGATATATCGATATACACGATATATCGCGGGTTTGTCTCTGTGTGATATAGAAAATGACTATATCATGATGTTCGAGTATACGTTTTCATGCAGTTGCTTTTAGCTTCGGGCATTACATTACAGGCTCTCCTCACTCTTTCTTGTCTGTCCTTCTCACAGACAGCAAGCGCACAAACGTACACACATCATAGTGTCACGTCATACGTCACATACGTATACGACCTCGCAGAGCCGACTGGTAGAAGCATGGGTAACTTTAGCTGTGATGCTAGCGGAGCCGTGCGAGTGGTAAAACGAGAGAAAGAAGGTGCGAATGAAGGAATAATTAATTCCCAAGAAAAACTCCAGGCGCCAAACATCGTCTGGCGGTGGTTCGGCTTCAAGTGGGAATATGTCGAACAGACAACCGTAATTTGTTAAGTGTGGGCCAAAAGCGTTGCTGCCAAAAGTAGAATTACTGATAATATGTAGCATCATTTGAAAAGTCACCTGCGATAGAATGAAGAGTGATTGAAACTGCATGTTAACATCTCCGTTTGGTTCCACACCATCAAAATGCCGAGGCAAACGTTTCCAGATCAACACCGTATGAAAAAAATAGTCAACATAAGACTTTAATAACGTCCGTAGTAACCTACCACATAGCAAAGGACAAATACTATTTGATTTCCTATTATGCAGCTCATTTTTATTTGACACTTAAAATGTCTCTGACAATCTTGCACTTTATGTTTTGGAAATGACTTGAATGTTTGTGTCATTGCTTAATAACTTTAATAAATACACTTTTGGTCAATTGACATAGTTGTGATTTCCCTCTCTGCATGAAAGTTTAAAAGTAGCATATATGAATGCAGTATGAAGAAGAATGTTTTAATGTAGACACATAAAGTCATCATACTGCTGTGATTATATGCATCAAGTGTTAATTCAAGGCCAAGGCAAAATATCGAGATATATGTCGTGTATCGCGATATGGCATAAAAACATTGAGATATTAAAAAAAGGCCATATCGCCCAGCCCTAATTTAGATTGTTAACAATATTTGGTGTGTACCTTGTCATTTGGCCTAGAAGCTGGGTTACATAGACAGGTTTGCCTTTGTTTGAGTTTTTTTTCCCTCCAGAGGTACACAAATTATAGTCATATCTAGATTTTTAAAGTTAGATATTAATCAGTTATTTGTCATTGGTGCGAGCAGCAGAAATTCATCTGTAAAAAATTATTGTGCATATATTATGCTCAGTAGTCAGTGGCGTCATTGTGCATGTATCTTCCTCTCTGAATAACATTTATACAAGTAGGGCTGGACGATATTGCCTTTTTTAATATCGCGATATTTTGAGGCCATATCGCGATATACGATATATAGCACGATATTTTCCCTTGGCCTTGAATGAACACTCGATGCATGTAATCACAGCAGTATGATGATTATATGTGTATACATTAAAACATTCTTCTTCATAATGCATTCATATATGCTACTTTTAAACTTTCATGCAGAGAGGGAAATCACAACTATGTCAATTGACCAAAAGTGTATTTATTAAAGTTATTAAGCAATGACACAAACATTCAAGTCATTTCCAAAACATAAAGTGCAAGATTGTCAGAGACATTTTAAGTGTCAAATAAAAATGAGCTGCATAATAGGAAATCAAATAGTATTCGTCCTTCACTATGTGGTATGTTACTAAGGTTATGAAATTCTCTTCATTCTCTAGCGAGTGACTTTTCAAATTATGCTACATATTAGCAGTAATGCTACTTTTTATAGCAACGCTTTCCCCCCCCACACTTGACAATTTACGGTTGTCTGTTCGACATATTCCCGCTTGAAGCCGAACCACCGCCAGAGGATGGAAAGCCTGCTGTTTTTATTGGGAATTAAGTCTTCCTTCATTTGTTACCAGATCCGCACCTTCTTTCTCTTGTATGTCTACGTTAGCAGCTAACGTAGCCCAGTATGCTACCTCTCTGCTCCGCGAGGGCGGACACATATGGTGACGTATGACGTGACAGTATGTGACTTATGTAAAAATGTGCGCCTGCTTGTCTGGGAGAAGGAAAGACAGGAAAGAGTGAAAAGAGCCTGAAGTGTACGCCCACAACTAAAAGTAACTGCGTGAGAACGTATACTCTAATATTACGATATAGTCATTTTCTATATCGCACAGAGACAAACCCGCGATATATCGTATATATCGATATATCGCCCAGCCCTAAATACAAGCTCTGTTATTGGCCACATTTATATAATGTACATTCAATTCTTATAATGCACAGTATCACCCAACCATAGTTGTAGCCCTATTGCTGAAAATGGTCTTGGAGTGACATTAAATCATTAGTCCCCTCAGTGTGCCGCCTACCATTCACTTTGTCAGATTAGAACGCTAATCATGACATAATCTGCATAGCTCAGAAGACCATTTTCAATGTTCACTCTTAATTAGCCACATTGTGTGGGTTTGTAGAGATCATACAACAAACTAAAGTGTTTTTATTATTTTATTTCAGATGGGCTTGGGTAGCAGTGGGGTTCCATTTGTGACTCAGTCCTATGGACCGGGAGCTGCAGGGCCTGGCCAGCAGATAAACCCTCAGCAGCATCCCCAGAACAAGACTGCCCTTGCCAACAGTCTACCACCTTTTCCCAGTGAACTCAAGGGGGCAGCTGTTACCAGTGTGCCAAACATGGTTAGTGCCTGTAAATTCCACCTTTGCCATACAGTAAACCTGTGTTTCTCAAATGGGGGGTAGCGGCAAGGTGTCAGGGGCGTCCAGAGCAGCAGCGGAGATTTTCGTAACTTTGTCTACACTTTAGTATTTGTTAGAACAATACACCAGCCTGCGGCTTAGTGGCAGCAGTGCTCAATTTAATCAAGAGGTTCCATGAAAAGCTATAAAGGTTGTCTGTTTACAATCTGTTTGTTGTTTTGTGAGTACCCAGAAAACATAGAAGATATGTAATCGTCATCTGGTCATGCTAACGTAACAATTAGTCCTTGTATAATAGCAATATATTTTCAAAGAAAATCACAATAACAGGAGAAAATACTTTTTAGTGTGAAATCCATACCAGATACAAAATGAGCTGAGCAAATCTTAATGTTGCCAACATTCCTCCTATCCAAATCCTGTTTGAGGCTTGCAAGCCAATACTGTTGATTTCTTTCTAGACAATTATTTATCTGTGTTCCCTGTTTTTCACAACTTTGGTCAGACAGGAGCAAGGCTGGGCGCGATATCTAGTTTGTAAGATATATCGATATATTTTTAAACAAGATATGAATTTAAAACATTTCGTAATATAGATATGATTTATTTCACGTTAAAATGTGTTCCTTTTTCCCCCCCGCCATGGGCTACTAAACCCCTCCCCTCCCTCCTTCCAAGAGTGCTTGCACATATAAGAACATCCATGATTGGTTGGTTGTTTTTCTATGATGAGTAACGAATGGTTAGGGACAGGCCAATCAGTTATAGCAAGATAGGGTGGGTCATTATACCAGGAAGGGAAATCACCAAGTGCATGCCTGCAAATGTATTTTTTTATCTGAGTTTTATACTTTTTATATTATTTGCACGGCTATGTTATTTATTTTACGTATAAATAAAATGTATCTATTTTATTTATGTTATGTAATTATGTACTATTAAAACAGTTTATTTTTTATGCTGTTAATACCCATTTTGACTAACTAGGTTGATAAAAGTGCCACAGTTAAATTTCAGTGAATCTCACTCAAGAATGAATGTCTTTATACGTATACTTTCACCGAAAATGATATGGAATATCGAGTTTGAGTAAAAATATGCCGAGCTTTACTTTTTTTTCGTCCGTATCGCCCCGCCCTAGACAGTCGTACTGTAGGTACGGCGTGGCGCAGTGGGAGAGTGGCCGTGCGCAACCCGAGGGTCCCTGGTTCAATCCCCACCTAGTTCCAACCTCGTCACGTCCGTTGTGTCCTGAGCAACACATTTCACCCTTGCTCCTGATGGGTGCTGGTTAGCGCCTTGCATTGCAGCTCCCTCCATCAGTGTGTGAATGGGTAAATGTGGAAGTAGTGTCAAAGCGCTTTGAGTATCTTGAAGGTAGAAAAGCGCTATACAAGTGCAACCCATTTATCATTTATCATTTATTTTTTTTCCCTGTTGGGTCAATTCTGACAATGCAAAAGTTAACCATTTAGATTTAACAGGTCGTAAGAGTCACTTTCATAGATGCGTTTTCCTCCACTATGGATGACTTTCTGCTTGTTCTTACGTGAAAAGACTTGACAGAAGTACACTGCACCTTCTGCGAGAAATCTGGAACATTGGGCATGAAAGCATTGGTAAACAATGGAAAATCAGAAAAATTACTATGCGATATTTGACAATATTGTTTTCCAAACAAATTTGTTAGAGAGACTTCTGTTGTTTTTTTTAGTTAGGTTAAACAGTTTGTTTTCCAATGGGAAATAACAGTGAATGAATTCACATACAGTAGTTCCGCTTTTCTTTGTGTCTTTGTGCTTTTTTTGTCTTTATGAATGTGAAATGGAGTTACATTGTATTAATTATGGTTTTAAAAAATGTCTTAAAGTTTTAAATTTAACTTGTTGAAACCTGCAGAGACCCTGTTATATTAAAAATATGTCTTTATTTTTACCTTGTAGGTTAATTCGCTGTAATTTTTACTGCTTTCAATAGTAAATTTCTCTCATGGTGTCCCCACTCAGAAGACCATATCAAGATATTACCTATTTAAATGTGGTTCATCACAGCACCGTCTTTTGTGTTCATACTCAAGCAGCAGCCGCAGCAGCAGGCAGCCATGCTGCCCGTGGCCAGTGGTGGAGGAATGGCAGTGCCTTCAGCAGGCCCGACAGCTGACCCTGAGAAGCGCAAACTGATCCAGCAGCAGCTGGTACTTCTGCTCCATGCACACAAGTGCCAGCGACGGGAGCAGGCTAATGGAGAGGTACGAGCCTGTGACCTACCCCACTGCCGCACCATGAAGAACGTCCTCAACCACATGACCCACTGCCAAGCTGGGAAATCATGCCAGGGTAAGTTGGGGGTATTTAGGAATGGCGATAGATTCTTATGTCAGAAATGAGCAAAACTAACAATTATTTTGGAAGACAAAGCTGTGAGTCAGATGCTCACTTAGTATAACCACGGTGAGATCATCCATCAATCCATTGCTACCGCTTATTCCCTTTTGGGGTCGCTGGTGCCTATCTCAGCTACAATCGGGCGGAAAGCGGCGTACACCCTGGACAAGTCGCCACCTCATCGCAGGACAAACACAGACAGACAACATTCACACTCACATCAACACACTAGGAACCATTTAGTGTTGCCAATCAACCTATCCCCAGGTGCATGTCTTTGGAGGTGGGAGGAAGCCGGAGTACCCGGAGGGAACCCACTCAGTCACGGGGAGTACATGCAAACTCCACACAGAAAGATCCAGAGGACCTTCGTATTGTCAGGCAGACGGACTAACCCCTCTACCACCGTGCTGCCCAGATCAAATATTGGTTATTTGAAAATGCATGTAAATAGACAACAAATCAGATGGAGGACATTGTCATGGATGGAATCAGAATCAGTGTTATTGTCATTTATTTATTTATGACATGAAATCTTATTACACATTAAGTGAAATAAATCAATCTTTTATTTATCTTGGTTTTTATGATAATAGCTTTCAAATAATGTAATAAAATTGATCATCCAAATATGTTACAGTGAGCAAAACACTGAATCATTGGATGCATGTTTCCACTTCACAGTTCTACATTTGGGTCAATATCAAATTACCTTCTAAAAACTGTGTCATACTGATATATCCTCACTTGACAATTGTATCCAAAACATATTTTTCAATATAAATGTGAAGATTATGATCTGTATAACATATTTAACATACAATTGATAGATATTTTTGAAATGTATACAATAATTTCAACTTAATTACCCTTGACTAAATAACATTCCTTACAGTTTCACCATGTGACTTTTGCAGCTAATTTTAAAAACACCTTTGAACACCTGTATTAGCTTCTGCTTATAAGCTTACTATACATGTCGCCTTCAAATAGAATAGTTTTATATATATATATATATATATATATATATGTATATATATATATATATATATATATATATATATATATATATATATATATATATATATAAAATAATTATATATATAACTTATATATTCTATAATATATATGATATATAATTTATATATTATATATGTTATATACATCCATCCATCCATCCATCATCCTCCGCTTATCCGAGGTCGGGTCGCGGGGGCAGCAGCCTAAGCAGGGAAGCCCAGACTTCCCTCTCCCCAGCCACTTCGTCTAGCTCTTCCCGGGGGATCCCGAGGCGTTCCCAGGCCAGCCGGGAGACATAGTCTTCCCAACGTGTCCTGGGTCTTCCCCGTGGCCTCCTACCGGCTGGACGTGCCCTAAACACCTCCCTAGGGAGGCGTTCCGAACCACCTCATCTGTCTCATCTCGATGTGGAGTGCCTTATATATATATTATATACATACTGTATACATTACAGTCGTGTTCAAAAGTTTACATACACTTGTAAAGGACATAATGTCATGGCTGTCTTGAGTTGCCAATAATTTTTACAACTCTTTTTTTTTTTTTTTTTTTGTGATAGTGATTGGATCACATACTTGTTGCTCACAAAAAACATTCATGAAGTTTGGTTCTTTTAAGAGTTTATTATGGGTCTACTGAAAATGTGACCAAATCTGCTGGGTCAAAAGTATACATACAGCAATGTTAATATTTGGTCATATGTTCCTTGGGAAGTTTTACTGCAATAAGGCACTTTTGGTAGCCATCCACAAGCTTCTGGCAAGCTTCTGGTTGAATTTTTGACCACTACTCTTGACAAAATTGGTGCAGTTCAGCTAAATGTGTTGGTTTTTTGACATGTTCTTGTTGCATGCTGCATGGTTCCTCATGTCATTAACTCTGTCACAGGAGCTGATGGACGCTTTATTAAAAACAGTAATTTATTGAGCAACATCAAATAGTTTTCTCCTTTGCTATATAATGTTAGTGTGGGACAGATGCATCTGTCTACAATATTGTACACACCTGTCATCATTTAAAAACAGCAACGCGCTCTTACACCCACGCTGAGGCTCCACAAAAAGCGAGGCAAAATAAAGTTGAACCAAGCGCTTCGTTCTGTTTACTCCAAGGGTAAATCTCTGACGCAAAGTCCGTATAGTTGTGTTCCGCCATGTTATTTCAAGCTGAACGACGTATGCACCAGCGCTGCTGTGAGTTATTTTCTGGAAGTAAGCAGTGTTGCCTAAAATGCGTTAATAAATTACCGTTTTTCGGTAATTACAAATGTAAGCGGTATTACTAACCGTCAGGAGTTTTACCATGGTTTATTATTATACGGTTCATCGTTACATCCCTGGTGTGTGTGTGTGTGTGTGTGTGTGTGTGTGTGTGTGTGTGTGTGTGTGTGTGTGTGTGTGTGTGTGTGTGTGTGTGTGTGTGTGCGTGCGTGCGTGCGTGTGTGTGTGTGTATGCGCACATGTGTAGGTCAAATTAAATGCAGTATGTTTTTTGCCCAATGCTGCCCCCAAGTCTCAAGGTTTTGACACCTTTGGTCTAAAGGTATTTCGTGGCTCCTTGTTGGTCAATTATTTTACTATGAACTCTGCTAATGTTGTTTCTCTAGTGGCTCACTGTGCATCATCCAGACAGATCATCTCCCACTGGAAAAACTGCACACGACACGACTGTCCGGTCTGCCTGCCATTGAAGAATGCTAGTGACAAGCGCACACAGCAGCGTAAGTAGCAGGTTCATTGCACCTCAATTGCTAGATTGATATCCTTTTGCCATTTCCCCTTAAGGTTCCAGTGCAGATTATTTATTGGTTTTGTAATACTGAAGTGTAAACAGTAATCGTGTCCAATAGTCAACAACAGAAACCGCTACCTACAAAATTTGAATTTATGTATTCTGGTGTTTTTCACTGATTGGTTTGACCTTTCTTTCTAGCCATGAGTTCCCCAAATGCTGCTCTCCAGAACCCCATGTCTGCAGTTGGTGGGGGCCAGTCCAATGCTCCTTCTATCAATACCTCAACCCCAATAGACCCTAGCTCTATGCAGAGAGCCTACGCAGCACTTGGGCTGCCTTACGGTAGCCAAGCCACTGGGCATGCCCCGACCCAACAGACCCCAGGTTCAGGGCCGCCGACAGGTGCACAGAATGCCCAGGCCCAGCAAATGAGAACCATCAATGCACTTGGTAAAGTCACAATGCAGTTTTATTGTAATTGCTAATGGCAGTATTTTAAAATGTTATTGATTTTATCAAGTTGCGATGGAAATGTATATACATCAGAAATTCAGCCATTTTGACTTGCAAAGCCAAGGTGCTGACATGTGTTCGTCGCATTGTCTTTACAGGTAATCAGAAGTCCCTTGCAGGTGCCACAATTGGTGTGACTACTTCGGAACAGACCAACCTGCACACAGACTCTCTTCCCAACACACTCAACACTAACAAGTCAGTCCTTATGGCTATTATCTACATTATAGACACTAATTAAAAAATGCATGAGTTACAATCAGCGACCTGAATATTGTTCATTGTTTTCCTCTGTTATTTTGAAATATTGCTTGACCTAAAAGTGGCAATATTATATTGTTGATGAATCCCCCACTTGGTTTCTTCACCTTTAGTCAGCTGTTGTCAGACGGATTAGCCCCAAGCACAATGAGCAATCTGCCCACAGCAGCACCCATCTCCGCAACAGGCACTAGGAAAGCCTGGCATGAGCATGTCACCCAGGACCTGCGCAATCATCTTGTACACAAACTGTAAGTATATGATCTATTACTAGGCTTATTGGGCAAGCGTAGAATACTATTGTAACCCACCATGATACATTTAACCTATTAGGTAGGGGTAAGCGATTATTGGAAAAATGTTTGTAACTCGTATTTAGAGCTTTGGACTGGCATAAACTGCAGATTTGGTTACTCTGTTTTTTAATCCGGCTGTAATTTTGTGTAGTTACACAACATGCATCCAGGTGTCGCAAAGCGTGAACACTGCCAAAAAAAACGCAGCAGAAGTAACCTCATGAAATTGTCCTATGTAGTCACCTCCACAGAAGCAATGGGGATGAAAACCTCAAACACGGGACTACCCGAATTCTGTCAGTTTTTTGACACACTGGCTACTAGAGATGCGCGGATAGGCAATTATATCATCCGCAACCGCATCATCAAAGTCGTCATCCACCCGCTGTTCCACCGAACCAACATTTTATCAGAACCGCAACCGCCCGCCACCCGCCCGTTGAAATACATCAGAGGTCGGCCACCTTTACCACATAAAGAGCTATTTAAACCCGTTTCACAGAGTAAAGAAGACAATGGGAGCCACCAACGTTCTCGCGAATATCCAAAGGTGTTAATTTTGATGACAAGTTAAGGGCGTGCTATGAAGCCATTGCCTTTGACACCTCCAACAAAATGTACGAACCGGTTGTTAGACCAGCAACATGATGTATGCAGCTTCCGCAATCACACGTACAAGATTGAAAGGCATACTGGGTGATACAGAGTACACTGATGGTTGTGATATAAACAATTTTAACACTCTTACTAATATGCGCCACACTGTGAAGCCACACCAAACAAGAATGACAAACACATTTCGGGAGAACATCCTCACAGTAACACAACGTAAACGCAACACAAAAAATACCCAGAATCCTTTGCATCCGTGACAAAAACTGAATATATTTTATACCGCGCCCCCAAACCCGCCCACCTTACCGATGCACAGGGACGGGGGGTGGCGGGGTTTGCTGCTAGCGGGGTGTATAAAATAGTCAGGAATTGTCATGGATGCAAAGGATTCTGGGTATTTGTTGTGTTGCGTTTATGTTGTGTTACTGTGAGGATGTTCCCCCAAAATGTGTTTGTCATTCTTGTTTGGTGTGGCTTCACAGCGTGGCGCATATTACTAAGAGTGTTAAAATTGTTTATATCACAACCATTAGTGTACTCTGTGTCACCCAGTATGCCTTGCAGTCGTGTGCGCAACACGTTGCTGGACTGAAAAGGAGATCGTACATGATGTAGAAGGCGACAAAGCCAATGGCTTCATAGCACGCCCTAATACTTATTAACTGGGCGACTGTCTGCAGTCATTCTAGAGAATGTTTGTGTCTCCTACTGTCTTTTTCGCTTTGTGACACGGGTCCTAAATGGCTCCTTGAATGGTAAAGGATACCGATCCCTGAACCATGTATATCAAATATTTCCGAATGGTTCAACCGCCACCCGCCCGGATCTAATTAAAATCTATTTTTTCGTCATGTCACCCGCCCGACCAGCGGTTTATCCGCAGACTCCGCGGATGAGACCGCAAACCGCGCATCTCTACTGGCTACAATAAGAAATAACCTAAAAAGTAGATTATAGTAGTTAAGTAGTTAAGAAGATAATTGTGCATTAACCAAAATCAAGGTAGATGGTTCAATTAATTATGTTTTAGAATTTTGCTGTAACCACTTGGCCCCATTAGGAAGTCTATTTACCGTATTCTTCGGAGTATAAGTCGTTCCGGAGTATAAGTCGCACCTGACGAAAAGACAAAATAAAGAAGGAAAAAAACATCGTACTGGAGTATAAGTCGCATTTTTGGGGGAAATTTATTTGATAAAACCCAACACCAAGAATAGACATTTGAAAGGCAATTTAAAATAAATAAAGAATAATGAACAACAGGCTGAATAAGTGTACGTTAAATGATGCATAAATAACCAACTGAGAACGCGTCTTGTATGTTAACATAACATACAAACCCCGATTTCATATGAGTTGGGAAATTGTGTTAGAAACGGAATACAATGATTTGCAAATCCTTTTCTACCCATATTCAATTGAATGCACTACAAAGACAAGATATTTGATGTTCAAACTCATAAACTTTATTTTTTTGTGCAAATAATAATTAACTTAGAATTTCATGGCTGCAATCCGTGCCAAAGTAGTTGGGAAAGGGCATGTTCACCACTGTGTTACATCACCTTTTCTTTTAACATCACTCAATAAACGTTTGGGAACTGAGGAAACTAATTGTTGAAGCTTTGAAAGTGAAATTCTTTCCCATTCTTGTTTTATGTAGAGCTTCAGTCGTTCAACAGTCCGGGGTCTCCGCTGTCGTGTTTTACGGTTCATAATGCGCCACACATTTTCGATGGGAGACAGGTCTGGACTGCAGGCGGGCCAGGAAAGTACCCGCACTCTTTTTTTACGAAGCCACGCTGTTGTAACAGGTGACTTGGCATTGTCTTGCTGAAATAAACAGGGGCGTCCATGATAACGTTGCTTGGATCCAAAACCTGTATGGACCATTCAGCATTAATGGTGCCTTCACAGAAATGTAAGTTACCCATACCTTGGGAACTGATGCACCCCCATACCATCACAGATGCTGGCTTTTGAACTTTGCGCCTATAACAATCCGGATGGTTATTTTCCTCTTTGTTCCGGAGGACACCACGTCCACAGTTTCCAAATACAATTTGAAATGTGAACTTGTCAGACCACAGAACACTTTTCCACTTTGCATCAGTCCATCTTAGATGAGCTCGGGCCCAGCGAAGCCGGCGGCATTTCTCAGTGTTGTTGATAAATCGGCTTTGTTTTGCAGAGTAGAGTTTTAACTTACACTTACAGATGTAGCGACCAACTGTTGTTACTGACAGTGGTTTTATGAAGTGTTCCTGAGCCCATGTGATGATATCCTTTACACACTGATGTCGTTTTTTGATGCAGTACCGCCTGAGGGGTCAAAGGTCCGTAATATCATTGCTTACGTGCAGAGATTTCTCCAGATTCTCTGAACCTTTTGATGATTTTACGGACCGTAGATGGTAAAATCCCTAAATTCCTTGCAAAAGCTCGTTGAGAAATGTTGTTCTAAAACTGTTCCACAATTTGCTTACAAAGTGGTGACCCTCGCCCCATCCTTGTTTGTGAATTACTTAGCATTTCATGGAAGCTGTTTTTATCCCCAATCATGTCACCTACCTTTTCTCAATTAGCCTGCACACCTGTGGGATGTTCCAAATAAGTGTTTGATGAGCATTCCTCAACTTTATCAGTATTTATTGCCACCTTTCCCAAAGTCTTTGTCACGTGTTCAAATTCTAAAGTTAATGATTATTTGCAAAAAAAAAAATATCTTTATCAGTTTGAACATCAAATATGTTGTCTTTGTAGCACATTCAACTGAATATGGGTTGAAAATTATTTGCAAATCATTGTATTCCGTTTATATTTACATCCAACACAATTTCCCAACTCATATGGAAACGGAGTTTGTATTATGGTAAGAGTCATTCAAATAACTATAACATATAGAAAATGCTATACGTTTACCAAACAATCTGTCACTCCTAATCGCTAAATCCCATGAAATCTTATACGTCTAGTCTCTTACGTGAATGAGCTAAATAATATTATTTGATATTTTACGTTAATGTGTTAACAATTTCACACACAAGTCGCTCCTGAGTATAAGTCGCGCCCCTGGCCAAACTGGAAAAAAACTGCGACTTATAGTCCGAAAAATACGGTAACTTAGTGCTTATCAATTATTTTCTGCTACGCCTCCCCAAGGGAGACGAAAACATTTTTCACCTCACCCCCACTTTTTGCTGTGAAAAGAATAATAAGCGATAACATAAATTTTTAGTCCAGCAGAAATATTTAAAGTTCATTAATTTGCCGAAAGTAAAAAATATTTATAATCTTTTTTTGAACTTAAAAAATCACTAACGGACTTCAACCTTTTGATACTGAAAAATTTAATTAAACCAACTCAAATAATAAATTTGAATTCTTTGGCAACATATAAAACACCTTGGATTACAAAAAAAAAAATGGGTGATTTTTTTATTTTTTTATTTGAAGTCAGGATTAATGGCTAAAATGAGAACAATTTGTTGTGCGTAGCTTTTTGAAGCTACTGATACTGCATGATACTGATAAAGCTTGTTCCCCCAGGGTCATACTCGCTCCCCCTGGCATCGCACTGTGCCCCCGCCAGAGGGGCCCGTCCCACTATTTGAGAAGAAATGATTTAAAGCAAAACTTGACACCTAAGCATGGGTCAAATTTGCTTTCTGCATTTTGATTTTAATGAATTTATTACCTACTTTCAAGGTTTGTTGAAAATCAAACACTTTCCACACAGAGTGCAGGCCATATTTCCCACCCCTGACCCGGCAGCATTGAAGGACAGACGAATGGAGAACCTAGTTGTGTATGCCAGAAAGGTGGAGGGGGACATGTATGAGTCAGCGAATAGCCGGGTAGGTGCTTAAATAACCTGCCCAAAGACCACCTACATAAATGAATACCTGTCTTATCCAACAACTTAACTAGTGAGGCTGTTGTCATATTTTCTTTTCTTTGGTATAGGATGAGTACTATCATTTCCTTGCTGAAAAAATTTATAAAATTCAAAAGGAGCTAGAGGAGAAAAGACGCTCACGGCTGCCAAAGCAGATCATCAATCAGGCACCTATGACAACCCAGGGCACCCAGCAGCCTTGTCTCCCACAACCCAACACCTTAGGCCCCAGGCCACAGAGTATGTGCTTTTATATTTATTAGGGAACTGGGGTGTAATCCCTTTCTGTGATTTTAAAGGAATATTCTGATCGTAAATTTGTTTTGTTTTTAAGATGGACCTGTCCCTCTGCCCAACATGCCAAATCAAATCATAAACCGCATGCAGGTTCCCCAAGGTATGTCTTTCATTTTACACAAAGATGAAATGCAATTATCTTTTATTTGCATTTTTGATTGGGGTCTAGACTCAGCTGCTGCTGTCAAATACTCCAAACAATACATTTTGTTAAGTGAAACTTTGTCAGGGTACCCACAGGGTCTTAAAATGTCCGAAATACAATACGTAACATTTAAGGCCTTAAAATTAGGCTACAAGATTTTATTCGATTCAGAATCGATTCTTGAGTCAAAATAAATACTTTTTTTTAAAATAACATTGGGTGCCAGATCTATTAACTACAGTACTCCTTAAGTTAGAGTTAAAGTACCAATGATTGTCACACACACACTAGGTGTGGTCAAATTTGTCCTTTGCATTTGACCCATCCCCTTGTTCACCTCCTGGGAGGTAAAGGAAGCAGTGAGCAGCAGCGGGGCCGCGCTCAGGAATCATTAAATACATTAACAGCTTTGATACATTTCTACATTATTTAAAAGTAAACTGATTTTGTTGAATAGTCCAGGGTGTACCCAGCCTACCGCCCGAATGCAGCTGAGATAGGCCCCAAAAGGGACAAGGGGTAGAAAATGGATGGATGGATAATTAAACCCAAACATTGGATGAAGTCAAATACAAATAAGGCAACACGAGAAGTATACCACGCTTCTCTTTTCTAAAGTAAATCTGAACAGCAGATCTGGGCATTTATTACATCACCAATACTATTTGCCTGAGTGGCTAGACAGGACAAATTAAAAATAAATAAATAAATAAACAATTGGGGGATTTTTTTTTTTTAAATCAATTAAAAATCGTTATATTTTGAAAATCTGACAGCCCTACTTAAAATGTCTTATCACAATCTCATCAAGACCTAAATACGACCAACAAGGAGATCGATTTGACATCCTTACTAAATCATACTGTTACTTACAGTAAACAAGCTATTTTATCTGTGGTGTAATGACTAATAGTGCACACAGCAGTAAAACTTATAATAATATGTCATTTTATTATTCCAATAATTACTGCTTAGCCACTCAGACATAGTCAACTAATTAGTCTTTGTCGAAGCGTATACAGCAACTGAAATCAAAAGTGAATGGTTGTCGGCTTACAAATAGTTTGTGGTTGGGTGAGGACCCAGAAAGCATAAAAGATATGTGAATGTCGTTTTGTTATGCTAAAATAATACATAGCTCATGTTTTTTAGCAACATTTTTGCAAACAATTCAGGAAAAGCACTAAGATGTATTCAAAATGGAATACAAACCAGATACAAAATTAGCTGAGGAATTGTGAATGTTATCCACATTCTACCGAAATTCTGTTTCAAAGTTCCAATCCATAAGTGCCTTCCTTTTCTGCGCGCCCTGTTTTTCCACAACTTTGGTCAGACTGTAGCATTGTGGATGTTTTTCTTTCTTCGTTCTATTCTGACCGTTGAAAACTGCAAAAGTGAACCATTTAGCTTCAGCATGTGTTAACAGTCTCTTTTACTTGCTATATATTGTTGTGATTTACAGCACCATTGTTTTTCAATATGAAAGAGCAATTCATTAATTTATGTACAGTAATTACAATTAATTCTGGGCCATCATGGTCATCATGGTCTTAAATTGTCTTAAATAGTTTTAAATGTGACTTGTTGAAACCTGCAGAGACGCTGTGTGTACACAATTTTAAATGAGTTTTAAAACAAATCAATTAATTATATTTCCAGTGTACACTGAGATACCTGGCCTATACCCTTTAATAGCAGCAAAAAAAAAAAGTTGCAACGTTGACTATAACTGAAATAGTCATAACTAAAAGTACAAATAATATAGTAGCATATACACTTGAACATCTACAATGACGCACGGTACTTGCCCTTTTAAGTCTCCTCCTTTCATTGATTATAATCAAGGCTGTGCTGAAGAGCCTCTCACTCGCCTCACTTGTTGAATCCCTTATACATAGTCCTCTAATATTGCTGACTTATTACAATGCAAAATGCAAAACCATTTTTTATAAAATGAAAACATAGGAAAAGTATTCTTAAGTCTACATTTGTTTTTGAACTGCTTCACTGTGCCAGTTGTTCAATATTGTCTTCTGTCCTGTGTTCACAAGGAATCAACCAATTTAATCACATGGCTCTGCCGAACGCACAGATGTCTCAGGCGACAATGGGGACCCGAGCTGCCTCTCCAATGGCCCACCCTCAACAAATGAATATGAGCTCTGTCCCAGCGGTAAGAAGGCCTGAGGACACAGGCACACCTTAACGTATGCAGAGCTTCTAACTCTTCGGATTCCGTTGGAGACACATGTTTCTTGACACACTGACTGACGTTAAAATTCTCTGAGATTGTGATGTTTTTGTGTGGATATAAAATACCTAAATTTGCCAAATTGTGAAAATAATAAATATTGTGTGAATGTGTTAAAGAACACTACCAATGACTAACATATGTTATCAATACTGGTTTGAGAAAACAGATTTAACAAAAAAACATTTCCCATGGACCGGAGGAAATATTGGATTTTATTTACTTGTCTTTTTTGGTGTCTGATATATGCCCGCATACCCGGGATGTTATCGAAAATATTTTTTTAAATATGGTGCGTTGGTCGCCATGCTACTGTTAAATAGGTGAGTCAGGTCACAAACACCGACATTGCGTGTGTACAGGTCAGGTGTAGCCTGTCTGTTTAAACCCTGAAGAGGGCGGGTCACAATGATCAAACATGAAACACAGCAGCTTTCAGATTGCAATCTAAGACAACCAAAAATAAAAAGCTACAGTTTCTGCCTCTGTAGAGTACCTACATAGTTACAGTATAAATCACCAGCTAGCTCCTCACCACCATTGCCAGGTGTGTCAACATTAGACTGAGCAATTAAATAAGATCATAATGAATTACTTTACAAGGATATCTTGCTGGATGACTTTGTGTTCAGAAATCACTTAGAAAAGTGGAAAGTTGATATTTCCATAAAGTGAAGGCGGGGTATCCTCTGACACTTCTGCTCTGACAAACATTCGGACACTGCGAAAGAAAGGCGAGATGAAGGGGGTCCAGAGCTTTTTCAGGTACGTAATGTACTACAGCAGGACTATTCAACTGGCCGTAAATGACATCAGATTGAAATTGCAAGTGCAACATTTTTGCAGGAGGTTCTTGAAAACAGCAGAGCACTCATCTGGAGAATCTTCCTTTTAACTAGTATTTTTTTTTTCTTACAGTAGGTCCTTAAAAGCACCAGAACACTCCTGTCATATAGAGGATCTTTGACTTTTGGAAGTAGGTCCTTAAAAACAGCAGAGTGCTCCTCGCATACACAATCTTTCAGTAGCATAAAATATGACTGAATATTATACATTTTCATCTATTTCTAATCATATTCATGATATGGGTGAGGGGTATGGATTTATCAGATTGCAAACACCAAATGTTGGCAACTCAGTGTATGATGACTTTATAGCTTGTTCATAGGTTAATAATAGGGCTGTGATCATTTCCATCGTTCACAGGATTCTAAGACATATACTGTTTTTTCTGATTAAAGAATATGTGGTATAAAACACTCATTCAAACATACATTACCTCAGAGTAAATACAGTAGATCCCCGGTAAAAAAGTGGACTGAGTCGTCAGTATGTAGCTTTCTGTCTATCGCAGGAAAGAAGGTCACTCAACACATAGCCGTCATTGTCTAAATGTAAAGGTTGTATTCACTTTTGTAATACTGTAATGCACTTTTCTATTTATCACTATTTGTATAATGTCACTGGTACTCAAGTAATGCAGACTTTTTTTTTTTTTAAATAAATCATCATGTATTAATAGTGTGGTTTTCTTTTACTGTCCAGGTGGGCATGTCACCCTCCAGAATGCCTCAAGCCCAGGGTATGATTGCCAGTCACAACAGTGGCAACATTGTGGGCCAGACAGCCAACCAGGGACAGTTTATGGCTCAGACTCAGTTCCCTCCGGGATCTACTGCTGTTTCTGCAATAGGAGCAATGAATGTCACTTTGACACCCGGTATGGGTCAGCCACAAGCACAGGCTGCTGTGACCCAGGTGAGACATCAATAAGTGTTGTACATATGCACGTAGTAAAGTCCAATAACACTGTATTGTTTGATTTATGGTACTGTTTTGTTTATCTTATATTCCTAATTTCATATCCTTCCAGCTCTCTGTACACATTCATCCACAAAAAGTTTGGACGTGTGGTTTTCCAAATACTTTTTCCCAATAAGACTTTTCGTACAAAAAATAGTTCAGATATTATATATATGTTAGATAGATAGATAGATAAATAGTACTTTATTGATTCCTTCAGGAGAGTTCCTTCAGGAAAATTAAAATTCCAGCAGCAGTGTACAGAGTTGAGATCAATTAAAAAAAATGTGTGTAAATGGAAACATAATAGATATATATTATATATATTGTATAATATATATTTATATTCAATATATAATATATATAATAAGTCATTGCACCATTCTTATTAAATGTTTATGGCAATGAGAGAAGTTAGCCTGCACTTGAATTCTGATATTAATATTCTGAAATGTTTTCATCAAATGCAGGCGTCCATACAACCCAACCAGTGTGAATAGCCAATGTTTTTTTGTCAACAATAGATTTTATTTTATTTTTTCAAATATGGTGGTAGCTCAACATACAAGCACATTGTTCCATGACCAGTCTCTTATCTCAGAACACTTGTACACCCCAATTTTAACATGTACCATGCCTTTTTAAATAGAAAAAGAAACTTTTAGACAATAAATACTGTTTGGAAATATTTACAATAGCATTGATTACAAAAAACAGTACCGTAGTTTTATGTACTTTATTAAGATTGTTTACTTTGAGGTAACAGATTAATGCGCGTCGCCTTCGCTAAATCTCCATCCAGGGTTGTTTGCACACTATGCCCTTATTATAAGCTACTTGTTTTCATAGAGCTTGTTGCGTGTTTCTCTCATGGCATCTGGTAACACTATCTCCGACATATTTGACGGACGGACTGGAGAAGTCTTTTCTGAGTTACAACACATCAAGCGAGGTGTTTGTCAACCAAAACTATCGCTGAAGCCTGTGTGATGCAAACTGACTCTGTAACAAGGCTTGCTTTGCCCAGTAGGCTACTGACAGGTTGGGTATATTTAATGGTTTCTCTCTCTGATTTGGTCGTCCGCTTCACCTTTTAACACTAACTTTCTTAGTTCAGATGTTGGAGGGCATGATGTCAATCTCTGAGCGGAGCGCAAATCCACTGTCTAACCAAAACTTTTTTTTTGTGTAAATGTAGCAGGACCAACAACGTGTAACAATACATTAACTCTTTACAGCGCTATAGCACAACCCTGTTACAAATACTACTTAAAACAAGAACAAAAATTGTTACAATTTAAAGCATAAAAAAAGCTGGGACCGCTCGTATCTCAAATTAGTTAAGGTACTCGTAAGTTGAGGCACCACTATAATTGCATTTAATTTACAGTGTTATAATCATACTAATCAATAGATTTGATATGTGTCCATGCCAAGGTGCTTTCTAAGCCAACATTTTTGTGTTGTGTATGTGTGATGTGGTGTGTCTGTCTGATCTGATAACTTTTTCTGTCTGCCTATCTTGTGTGCTTGTCCGCCTTTCGTGTGTGTCTTCTCCAGCAGCAGCAGCAGGGTGCTAACCCCCCCATGAATGCACTTGGCCCCTCGTTAGGCACTCAACTAGTCTCCTCCCAAACCCCCTTGCTCTCAACACCTCCGCCTGCTGCCTCTTCCGCCTCCACAGCTGGGGCTGTCACTAACCCGCCCTTCCCCCAGTCCTCCAGCCGTAGTGCCACTCCCACCCAGTCTGGTCTTGCCTCTACCCAAGGTGCCACTCCACCCTGCCCCTCTCAGCCCCAAACCCAAGTGGAACTTCCCTCAACAGCCCAGACGCAGCCCCCGCCTCAGCCCTTTACTCAGCCCCCTACCACACCGGTGAGCCTGAGCTCCTACGCATGCCCTTAACTTTAACCCCTGCAAACTTACTGTCATGTAGCCACCCGTCCCATCATCTTCACCTCGCTCTGTGATAATTACATTTCACCAGTCTTCCCAACATCCATTACAATTGTTTTATTGTACCTTTTTCCAACTTAGGAAAACCATTAATGTGTATGAGAAGTGTTCATCTTTGCTGTACTTTCAGGTCTGCATGCAACTACCAAGTTGTTCTGCCACATTTACATCACATTGTCATGTTTCTTTCTTTTTCCTGCAGCTGTCTCAACCAGGCACCAGTCTGGACAACCGGGTGCCTACGCCAGCCTCGGCTGCTAGCGCTGACCTGCACTCGCAGCATGCCACAGCAGACTTGCCGCCTACGGAGGTCAAAGGAGAGGCACGCCAAGATCAACAAGATTTTGGCCATACTGGCGGCAAACATGAAATCAAGATGGAGGTTGGTGGGAGCTACTATATTAGGATTTATTCGATTTTTTATATTGAAAATAAATACTATAATCAAACACACTGACTTGTAGCAAATTAATCAATCAATCTTGATTGATTGATAGTAAATAAACTATAATAGTAAATAACTATTATTACTCTCCCACATGCAAATGTATAAACGTGGAGATAAATAGTTTTTCTTTCATCCCTGTTAGTAATTTTGGTGTTGTATAGAATACATACCTTTTTATCACTGTTTGACCTGTTGAACTGTTAATGCCCTACACCATTTCAGATAATAAAAGTTTGCAATTTCTGTATGCTTCACCATAAGTTGTTTTAAGTCCTACCTCGTAGCCTGTAGAGAGCTAACAAGAGTTTTGAGTGTGGGCTGTTTTTGTCAGTGAATTCATTTCTCTTTTATACATGTCGCTGAGAAATGTGTAGGGTTTGGCATCTGTAAAACTGTTTTAAATTGTTTTTGTAGAGATTTCCAACTTTGCATTAGGCTTTGCTCAACTAAGTGCCATTGTGATTATTTCTTTGATTTCTCTCTCTCTCTCTCTCTCTCTCTCTCTCTCTCTCTCTCTATAATTTTAGACTGATGAAGACTCTAGTACCTCATCAACGAAGAAGGAGGAGCCACAAATGAAGCAGGAGTCAATGGAGGTAGAGGAGAAAAAGATTGAACTGAAGACAGAGCCCAAAGAGGAGGAAGCAGAGGGAGCCAACAGAACCTCCTCTTCATCGCCCTCTCGGAAGAAAGGTAGGCGTCCGATGCAATGCAAATTTACAATTATAACAAGATGCGCTTAGTAAATTAAGAGGTGGGCTAAACAATTGATAAGTCAATGTTAGCTTCTGTTAAAAACATTGACAGCATTGTGTGTGAAATTGTTGTATACCGTATTTCCTTGAATTGCCGCAGGGCATATAGTATGCGCCTGCCTTGAAATACTGTCGGGTCAAACTCGCTTCGCAAAATAATTAGCGCATGCTTAGTATTACCGCCTGGTCAAACTCGTGACATCAAGAGTGACACTTCCCCTGTCATCATTTTCAAAATGGATGAGGCTGATTTCAATAGAGGGAAGAAGATTAAGAGCTATTCAGTAGGATTTAAGATCCAAGCTTACATCAGACTCAAATTTTTACTGCATGCCTTTGGTAAGTGCCAGAGTGAGAAGAGGTTTTACAATAATTAGCGCATGCTTACTTTTACCGAATGCCTTTTGTAAGCGCAGGAGTGACAAGAGGTTTTAAATTAATTAGCGCCCGGGCGGCAATTCAATGAAATACGGTATTTTAGTTTCTTCAAAAAGCATGTAGATTTGGATTTATTTTAAAAAAAATGTTTTGGGGACACTGTTTATGGACATTGACAACAATGCAGGTGTAAATATGTCAAATTATAGCACCACTGCTAGTTTATTTCTAATGTTCCCTGACAGATAACAGAAATTTAAAAAATAATAGAGGAACACAAATAAAAACTACATATAAAAAAGACATTAGATGAGACTGAGACAAGTTGTTGTAGTTTCATCCACTGTTCGATGTTCCCATAATACTCCATACTAGATAGTGTTACATGATGGACTTGAATTGATTTGTCTTTATATTTGCCCTTTTTCTCTGTTCACGATAAGTAAAAGTTTTATATAGATTTTACAATGACTTGGTTTGCCGTGTATTTACGACTCACAAATAGATAGATTGTATGTCGTACTAAGACACCTGCATACACACAAACAGCGATCTGTGTTTTTTGCATGCATATAACTTTTAAAAATGTCTCTTTTTTTCAGTCTTTAAGCCAGAAGAGTTGCGCCAAGCTCTGATGCCGACTTTGGAATCTCTCTACAGACAGGATTCAGAGTCACTGCCCTTTAGACAGCCTGTTGACCCCATGCTTCTGTGTATTCCGGTAGGTAACACACACATGGCTGTGGTTTCCTCTTAAAAATTAAACCATTAATCTATACGATTGTGTGGAATTAAAGCACTCTATATATTTTTATTAAACAAAGATTAGCACAATAGAAAAAAAATGTTCTAGATTCATTTTGAAACTAGAAAAATAATGGAACCCAGGCAGCATCAATGTATTGCTGATGTGCTGTGTAACCTAATATCTGTGCTTTCTTTTTGTAGGACTACTTTGACATTGTTAAAAACCCAATAGATCTGTCCACAATAAAACGCAAACTAGACACAGGCCAATATCAAGATCCTTGGCAGTATGTGGATGATGTCTGGCTAATGTTCAACAATGCATGGCTGTACAATCGTAAGACATCTCGTGTGTATAAGTGCTGCTCCAAACTGGCCGAGGTGTTCGAGGTGGAGATTGACCCTGTCATGCAAAGCTTGGGCTACTGCTGTGGGAGGAAGGTATGATGGAGATAGGAAACTAACTGATGTAAAAAAATAGATTGTCAGACATTTACATAATCAGACCTTAACTTTATATATTAATTTACTAATAATGACATTTTTGTTCACTTTTTTGCAGTTTGAGTTTTCTCCTCAAACTCTCTGTTGCTATGGGAAACAGCTATGCACCATCCCAACTGGAGGCACATACTTCAGTTATCAGAACAGGTATTCATCATACTTATACATCAAGAATTGCTTCAAAAATTGTAAACGATTCCTTGCTAACAACTGACATTGCACGTACAATGAGGATGCTAAAACAAATGTAAAATAAGGATTTACTTAACCTTTGCCCTACAATGTGACTGCTGCTTTTGTACAACTTATTCAAATAAAATAACCTAATTGCTTCCACATTTGCCCTTATATTTCAAATCCACTGTATGGTTGTTCAGCCATGTAAATTCCATTGCACCCCCTGCTGTATGAACTTTGTAATTACAGTCAATTTCTCCTTTGCCTGCACAATGTGCAGAGCACTACAGCAGCAGCAGTCAGATTCAGCATTGTAGAATATTTTTTTAAAGCGAACAATAGTAAAATATTTTATTTTGGTCTTTATTACAGAACTTACATTGCTATGCTGTTAAGTGTACTTAAAATATTGAATTATTGCAATACCCAATATGTATTCCTTCAGGTACCATTTTTGTGAGAAATGCTTCAATGAGATTCAGGGAGAGAGCGTGACGTTAGGAGATGACCCTGCACAACCACAGACGTAAGTAATAAAACTGATTTAGTTTGCTTAAATTTCTCTCTGTGACAATAAACTAAGTAGTAAGTTTTGCGATTTAGCAATTAGCTCTTATACTGTACATATCATTCGAAAACCAGCTACAGTATCCTACGTTTCTGCCTGTGCATGATGGATCAAGAGTTTGTGATAGTCATTTGTTTGTTCCCTGTCAATTTCCAATTATTTTCTAACTTCTTTACTTCTTACTGCTTCCTGTTCACTCCCCTGACTTCAGGATGATCTCAAAAGACCAATTTGAAAAAAAGAAGAATGATGTACTAGAACCTGAGCCGTAAGTGGACACACTGCTTGTACATGTTATTACTAGTGCCAAATCAGTACTTTTAATACAGTGCCACTGGACAGTACTCAAACCGAACTTAAGAAACTGAAACATAGACATTTCTGCTGAATTTTGTGGCATTCTAGTTATTTGAATATTTCAATAAGAATATTAGAAAAGCTATCTAACAAATAATTAGAAAGAAAATTTACAACAAATCTTCATAATTATTGCATTAAAACGAGCCAGAAGACAAAACACAAAATGTGTAAAACAATGTTGATATTCACAATTCTGGGGTTTTTGGATGTGCCTTACTTGTTGTGGCCGTGATTGATGGTTATTGAGGAAATGCTGTGTTGTTTTTGCAGTGCTAGCGGGGTTGGACCATTTAAAGGGAACTGCACTTTTTAGGGAATTTTGCCTACAAATTACAATCCTTATGTAAGACAAGAACACACGTTTTTATTTGTTTAATGCACTCAATCTCGTAAATAAAATGCCGCTTACAATGGAGCCGATGGGAGCCATGATGTCATCGCGTTTATTGTGATCATAGAACCCAATAAATAGCCATCCAAAAAGTGCCAACAATACTCCATTTACACGTTATGACCTGACATTAATTTAAGCGCTAACATTAAGCACCTACATTTGGCGGTGCATTGATCAGAGAGAGGCAATTTCCTTTTGCTTGGTGTATTGACATCCTCAGTTGCTGAGCTGCTTTCTTGCCTCGAAGTTTGTGAGAGTTTATTCAAGATTAAATACAATACTTTTCACTTTGATAGTATAATGATGTGGATATAAACTCAAAAGTTGGTCAACTTTGAAAACCAATTTGGACTCGGAGATAGTGAGAAAGTTTGCACCTACTTTTTTTTTTTTTTTTTTTTTAAACCCTTTGCGAGGACAATAAGTCATTCTTTATCCATACGGGAGTATAACATCAGTCGACATCCTAGTGACATTGTACAGTAAGCGATGTTTTATTTTTGTTGGCTCTCATGAAGTCTGCAGTGAGGAGTAATCAGCGTTGTTGTCAAAGGAGAAAAGAAAACTGTGATGTGTTTTTGAAAATGTGATGCTGTATGCTTAAAATGAGCAAGTATGGAAATATTACATGTTATTATGAATGTGCCTACATTACATTACATACTGACAGCGTGTATATAAAACCTTGTTGCAGGTTTTTGGATGTTTTTTAGAGTGCGGAATAGAGCGATTCCCATAGACTCCATTCTAAGCAGACTTTTGATCACATTTAATATTTGGAATGCATACAAAAATAATAAAACGTGTGTTCTTGTCTTACATATAAGGATTGCGAACGATAGGCAAAATGTAAAAAAAAGTGCAGTTCCCCTTTTAAGGCTGAAGTTGGTGTGTTGTGGTCTGCAATAGAGTTTAAAAAGAGCATCAGACTTTGTGTCTCTGGTGGTTAACTGTGTTCATTTTGCACTGGAATTAGGTAGGAACTTTTTTGTTTCGCCTGGTTATCACCATTTACATCAGCACTAGTGTCATTATGGAACCGGGTTTCGGTACCCACTGGGGATGAAATGGTACTCTGTATAATACCGGACCATTTTTGGCCTGGTTACTATTGGTACTTTTTACTGTACTTAAGCACTGGGGCCATTTTGGAACCTGGTTTTTAGGTACATATCTCTACTGTGTGTCACTGTGTTTTAAACAATTTTCATGTGTCAAGTGAAGTTGCACAAACCGTACAATAAAACTCTTAGGCGATTGCATTGGTTGGCCTGCACACACTGTCACATTTACTGGAAAAAAAAAAGATAAACCGGTTGCTTACGACCATGGTCTCAGTTGCTAATGTTTTTGATGCGTCTTTGTAAGTCTGCCATTTATGTGCTTTTCAGGTTTGTTGAATGTAAAGATTGTGGAAGAAAAATGCACCAGATATGTGTCTTGCACTACGAGGTCATTTGGCCATCTGGGTGAGAAACCAAACCGGATCCAAAAATGATGAACTCACAATAATGCATATTCTCAGTGTGATTAAATTGTATTGTCCCACAATCATTATCGTCAGATTCGTCTGTGACAACTGTTTGAAGAAGAGTGGCAAAACACGGAAAGACAACAAGTTCTCTGCAAAAAGTTTGTACCTTTTTCTTTGTTTTTTAAAGACCTCAGGTCTTTAAACCTTTTTGTTGTTGTAGTACATGTGGTTTCAGTGACGTTCTTCATTCCTCTTCATTGTTGCTTTATCTTTTAAATGGTCTTACAAAATGTTTCATTAGTGTCTCTTTGTGTTTGTTCACTATAGGACTACAGTCAACGCGACTGGGAATGTATATAGAGGATCGCGTCAATAAATTCCTTAAGAGACAGAACCATCCAGAGGCTGGAGAGGTGTTTGTGCGGGTGGTTGCAAGCTCTGACAAAACAGTGGAGGTTAAACCAGGCATGAAAGCTAGGTAAGAGCAGGACTGACTTAAGTTTTACAAAAGCTACAAGTCTTTTTTTAGATTATTTTTATCAAACTAATTTGTTTTTTTTATTTTCCAAAAGGGCAATGCTCAAGGTAATTAACTAACGATGAGGCAATTATTCATCTATTTTAAAAAACTACCAGTCAATTCATCGCACACTCAAGGAGAAAGCTTTTTTTTCCACAAATCAGCGGACTTTGGGTTTTTGCTACCTTTCCTAAAAGTTTGCCAACATTCTCTCAAACTCATCGTCACACAAGTGAAATTAATTCTGCCTCACATTACTTCCAAGTGAAAAGGTGGGAGATGTTATAACACGTTTGTGAGTTAATTTTTTTGTTAGCAGAATTATGCAAAAACTACAAATCTGATTGCCTTGCAGGATTTGTACGATCATGAAAAACTTGGAAGTTATGGAATTTTAAAATGCAATTTCCAGGCACTGAAAAAGTTATGGAAAATAATGTTTTCAGAAATGTGGGAATTGTCATGGAAGTTTATTTAATGGTATATTAATCTGAACAAAATCGATTGTCCTATTCAAATGTGGATTGCTATGGACCGTCATCCCTGGTGGTGTGAAAAATGTATTTAGTTTAGACTGCGTGAACGTGTGCCAAAAGTAGCCATAGTTGCTATCAGCACAATACACACAGAGTTTATGATTGTCGATCATGTGGGAATGAGCAACACTACTAGTTTCCACAAAAACCAAGCACACTTTTGAACATTTCTGCAAAAATTATGTTATCATTGCTGAGATACTACGGGCATTAAAATGTGTGAATTAAATTATTTAATTATATAATATTGCTTTTTTTTAATCCTGCACTACCATGAGCTTATGTAACGAAATTTTGTTCTTATTTGTGCTGAAAAGTTCAAATTTGAATAACATAAAAAGTAAGTCTAAGTCATACTACTCATTCAAGTCATTCGAGGACACAAGCCTTCTTTTCGTTGCCGTATTCCCGCACAGCCCGATTCCAGCAAAATGTAACTCTGGTGAGAACAAGTGTATCTATGTCTGTACTTTGGGCCTGTGGCGCACCGTAAAAGACTCCTGCTGTCATTAGTGTCCCAACAAACAGCGTATATATGTAGTGCTGTTTGCCAAAAAAAACAAAATATGGTACATTGCCTCCTGGTTGCCCACAAAGGGCTTTCTGGTGCACAAGCACACATCTGCGCTAACCTGTAGTGGTTGTTGTAAGTTAAAATACGATTTTTCTCACCACGTTACATAAATATTAAAATCCAAAATGCTTTGCAATAATACACAAAGTCAAAAACAATGGTGCACTTGCATACTATAGTCTTTCCCCCTTGGTGGAGGTCGGTGCTTAAGCAAAGTATTGGGAGATGTTACCCGAATATTACATTTTTAGGCTTAAGGAAATTCTTGCCAAAATATGGAATTAAAAATCATCACACACGTGAAACTCTATTTTGGAAGGCTTCACATTATGGGTGTATGTAGTCCATTCAATGCAGACTATATTTGCATTTCAAAAACGTACGCTACAACAACGTACTTCTCATTTCAACTCACCTGTTAAAATAATTGTTGTCTGTTGATGATTTCAGATTTGTAGACACAGGTGAAATGCCTGAGACTTTTCCCTATCGAACCAAAGCACTTTTTGCCTTCGAAGAGATTGATGGCGTTGACGTGTGCTTCTTTGGCATGCATGTACAGGAGTACGGGTCTGAATGCCCATACCCCAACACTAGGTTTGTGCTATTTTTGTTCAATTGATTTTATTTATTTTAGTTCATGAAAGTCTGCATTGGAACGTTGTTTTGACTGCTTATGGGTCATGGAAATGTTCTACCTTTTCCTAAATATTCCTTTTAGGAAATTCTAACATTTTCTCTACCCTTACTTTCTTTCAGACGAGTCTACATATCGTACCTTGACAGTATTCACTTCTTCAAACCTCGACTTTTACGAACAGCAGTGTACCATGAGATCCTCATTGGTTATCTAGAATATGCTAAGAAACTTGGGTAATTATCATACAATTACACTATGATTATTCTCCTGAGAGCCAGCGTTCTCTGCAATGGACATTTATGTATTGCAAAACATGGCTGTTTTTGGCCAACATTTCAACTCTGACAAAAGAAAAAGACCAAAAACAAATGTCCTCGGCTGAGGTTGCTGGTTCTTTGTTGAACAAATATTTTGTTTACGTCAACAGCAGTTCTCAGGTCTAACCTTTCTTTCTATTTGTGCTTCTGAAGCTATGCTCAAGGTCACATTTGGGCCTGTCCACCAAGTGAGGGGGATGACTACATTTTCCACTGCCACCCTTTTGAGCAGAAGATTCCTAAACCTAAGAGACTCCAGGACTGGTATCGGAAGATGCTAGACAAAGCTTTTGGAGAAAGGATCTTGCACGACTATAAGGTGAGGAAATCTTTAGAGTGGAGTATATACAAAAAAAGTTACTTCAGTGATATGTTTAAATTATAACTGTCAAACATCTAAACCAGGGGTGTCAAACTCAAATACAGAGTGGGCCAAAATTTTAAACTGAACAAAGCCGCAGGCCTAGGTTGAACAAATTAACCTTTTAATAGGAACCCAAACAAGTTTTGCATTACATATTGAACAAGCAAGCCTTATATAACTTTAGTGACATGCAAAATCCAGTTTCAAATACTAATAATTTAAAAAAAAATATCAATGGCATATCAAATAAAATTTAAATAAAAATGTTATGACTTTTTTTCTATTTGCAATCTTCTGAGGTAAATATCAATTTTTTTCCACAGGCTTATAATAAATTTGAAAATAAAATAACAATAATGAATGAACCAAACGGAAAAGAGAAAATGCATGAATAAAACGTTCATTATTGGTCAGTTTGCTGGAAGTTTCCCGGATGAGTGAGTGCTGCAAAGGGTTCTGGGTATTTGTTCTGTTGTGTTACGGTGCGGATGTTCACCCGAAATGTGTTTGTCATACTTGTTTGAAGTGGGTTCACCATGTGTCGCATATTTCTAACAGTGCTAAAGTTGTTTATACGGCCACCCTCAGTGTGACCTGTATGGCTGTTGACCAAGTATGCCTTGCATTCACTTGTGCGTGTGTGTGTGTGTGTAAAAGCCACAAATATTATGTGACACGCTGTTAGTACGGAGGAAAAGCGGACGTGACGACAGGTTGTAGAGAACGCTAAAGGCAGTGCCTTAAATGCACGCCCCCAATATAGTTGTCCAGGTGGAAATCGATAGAAATTTGGGAAAATGGTTGCCCCAGGAGTTTTTCGGGAGGGGCACTGAACTTCGGGAGTCTACCGGGAAAACTAGGAGGGTTGGCAAGTATGAGTATTAGCGGTGAATGTGTTACAGCGGCACCGACGCTGTATAACACCGGCGGGCCAGCTCTAATCCTAAATTGATTTTGCCTCAAGGGCCAGATTAAATTACACGGCGGGCCAGAGTTTGACACCCATGATCTAAACATTTTAATCTGACTAAACATATTGCTGTGGGTAAATTTTGATTTATCAAAACTAAATATCTTCCATTTGAATCTTTATTAATCGTGTTTCTGTTTATATTAACAAAGAGAATCAAGGGCAAAAAAAACGTATTTATATGCGCTTTTTGGTAATTACTTTAACACTTTCAACATGTTTATGTTAATATAAAAAGCTTGGTAAATTGGGTATTTTTTTAAATTGAGATGAATTTGTGTTTAATCTGCATTAAATCATTATTTATAACAGACTTAGTAACATGTAATAATGTGTTCATATAAATAACATCAGGCTTCACGGTGGCAGAGGGGTTAGTGCGTCTGCCTCACATTACGAAGGTCCTGAGTAGCTCGGGATCTTTCTGTGTGGAGTTTGCATGTCCTCCCCGTGACTGCGTGGGTTCCCTCCGGGTACTTCGGATTCCTCCCACCTCCAAAAACATGCACCTGGGGATAGGTTGATTGGCAACACTAAATTGGCCCTAGTGTGTGAATGTTGTCTGTCTATCTGTGTTGGCCCTGCGATGAGGTGGCGACTTGTCCTGGGTATACCCCGCTTTCCGCCCGATTGTAGCTGATATAGGCACCAGCACCCCCCGCGACCCCAAAGGGAATAAGCGTTAGAAAATGGATGGATGGATGAATGGATAAATAACATCGATTGGAAAGTGAAATGCACATATGATGCTCGGTATTGTCTATTGTCCATTTTTTTATGGTTTGTGTGCAAATGTATTTGAACACTACAGTAAATGATAAATTAAAAATACAAATCCATTTTGTCTTCTGTTTAGGATATTTTCAAACAGGCAACTGAGGATCGTCTAACCAGCGCCAATGAGTTGCCCTACTTTGAAGGTGATTTCTGGCCTAATGTGCTAGAAGAAAGCATCAAGGAGCTGGAGCAGGAGGAGGAGGAAAGAAAGAAAGAAGAAAACACTGCAGCCACTGAAACTCCTGAGGTGCGTGTCACCATTGCTCAGTGATTATTTACTTGTTCTACAGTTTAGTTCATTACATCTTTAAAAATAATTGTATTTGCAACACTATCCCTATAGTTGTGCATCTACCACTGGTTTATATTTTTTTTCATTTGTAGTGCAGTTTTCTGCGACCTTTTAGATTTTGTACGTTTTGTAAACCGCCTGGTATATAGGCTAAATCAAGTAATCTCTACAGTGATTACAAGTGTTTCTAATTGTATGTTAATTTCAGGGCACTCCAAGTGACAGCAAAAATGCTAAGAAGAAAAACAATAAGAAGACTAATAAAAACAAGAGCAGCTTGAGCCGAACCAACAAGAAGAAGCCTGGAATGCCGAATGTAGCTAATGATCTGTCCCAGAAGCTTTATGCCACCTTGGAGAAGCACAAAGAGGTCAGAGTTGTTTAGTTTTTTACTATTTACAGCTAAAAAAAAAACGTTTTTTGACTGAGACCATGCGTTTTAATTCTGTGCATGGATTTGGATTTATTGTTGCATGTAATTAAACAGAGTTCATTGATTGAGTGTAGTATATAGCTGTTTCTCTAAGGGTTTATTTACTTGCTATAGGTGTTCTTTGTAATCCACCTCCACTCTGCTCCCATGATCAACACCTTGCATCCCATCATTGACCCTGACCCCCTGCTCTCCTGTGACCTAATGGATGGCCGGGATGCTTTCCTGACTTTGGCCAGGGACAAACATTGGGAGTTCAGCTCTCTCAGGCGGTGCAAGTGGAGTACAATGTGCATGCTGGTTGAGCTGCACAATCAGGGACAGGACCGCTTTGTCTACACTTGCAACGAGTGCAAGCACCATGTGGAGACACGCTGGCACTGCACTGTGTGTGAGGTGTGTTCCCATTTTGACATATCTACTTTTTAATACTGTCAAAAAGTAATTTTCTCACTGAATGTCCATTAGATTAAAAATAAAACGAAATGAAAACTATTAGTGCTGAATGTTCATAATGCTTTTCATTTTATTTACCATGTTTTCGTCTTTCCCTTTTTTGCAGGACTTTGATCTTTGCATTAGTTGTTATAACGCAAAGGGCCATGAGCACCAAATGGTGAAATGGGGTCTAGGCCTGGATGATGACAACAGCCAGGGCGGTGAGGCTTCAAAGAGTCCACAGGAAAGCCGACGTTTAAGCATCCAACGTTGCATCCAGTCTCTTGTCCACGCTTGTCAGTGTCGCAATGCTAACTGCTCTCTGCCGTCCTGCCAGAAGATGAAAAGAGTGGTGCAGCACACAAAGTGCTGCAAACGGAAAACAAACGGTGGCTGTCCTGTATGCAAACAACTTATTGCTTTATGCTGTTACCATGCAAAAAACTGTCAAGAGAACAAGTGTCCTGTCCCATTCTGCCTGAATATCAAGCACAAGCTTCGCCAGCAGCAGCTTCAACACAGACTTCAGCAGGCTCAGTTAATGAGGAGAAGAATGGCTACCACGCAAGGCAGAACAATGCCGCTACCGTCCCCACCTGCATCAGCTGCTCCAAGTACCCCCACTTCCCATGCCACGCCCAACACACCTCAGACACCACAGCAGCCACTCTCCAATCAGCCTCTGACCCCCAACTCAACAGGAGGCATGTCTCCTTCTTTCCCCAATGCACCTCGCAAAGGACAGCCTCAAGCAGCTGTGTCCCAGGGTAAGCCAGGGCCCCATGTCTCTCCTCTACATCAGCAGCAATCCCCAGTACCACAGCCAACTCAGCCACAGCAAATACAACAGCAGCCTCCCCTGGCTGCTGTCAAAATGGCACGACACATCGAATTGATGGCCCAAGCCCAACAGAACCAGCAAAACTACCTGGTCAACATGAACGGCTTGCCCATGAATCCCCAGCAGCCTCTACAGCGCATGACGGGACCAATGCAACCACCTATGCAGATGGTACCGGGGCCTAGGGGACCACAAGTCATGCAACCAAACATGGCCCCAGGTCAATGGCCTGGCGCTCCAGGGCCTATGCAGGCAACACAGACTCAACAACCAGGCCTTGTCCCAGGCCAGACCCCACCACAGCCCATGACCCTGCAGCGAGCCATGATGACCCCAGGACAGCAGCCCCAGGGGCAGAGAATGCTCATACCACACCAGCCTGGTGCACGGCCTCAAGCACCACAAAGACCTGGTGCTATAGCCCCCAATGCCCTCCATGATCTTCTTCGCACACTCAAGTCTCCTAGCTCGCCCGAGCAACAGCAACAAGTTCTCAACATCCTCAAATCCAACCCTCAGCTCATGGCTGCTTTTATCAAACAGCGAACAGCCAAGTATCACGCCAACCAACCACAACAGCAGCAACCAGGTCAACAACAGCCGCCTGGTTTGCCCACGATGCAGGCGCTGGCCTTGCCTGGAGGAACTGTGCAAAGGCCAGGAATGCCATCTCAACAGCCCCAGCAGCCTCTGGCTCAGGGTATGGCGACGTTGGGGCCTCAAGGCCAGCTGATGAACGCAGCACATACCAACCCACAAATTCAAGAGCTTTATCGCCGGCAACTCTTGAGACAGCAGCAGCAGCAGCAGCAACAACAACAACAACAACAGCAACAACAACAGCAGCAGCAGCAACAAGGCGTGATGCCACAGGGCCACCCCAGCCAGTTCCCCGCACAGGGTACAGCAACTACGTACTCTCAGCTCCGCATACAACAACAACAGCAACAGCAGCAGCAGATTCAAGCCATGCAAGCAGGAGCAGGCGGAGGGCCCATGGGGCAGCTCCCACCCATGGCACAGATGGCACAGCCTGGCATGGGATTAGACCCTTCTCAGAATCTGCTACATCAACGCATGCTTCAGCAGCAGCAGCAGCAGCAGCAGCAACAACAACAACTTCCCCAGCAGCAGGCCGTCCTCAAGCAACAGATGGGCTCTCCTGCCCAGCCTAGCCCCATGAGCCCCCAGACCCACTTGCTTGCCGGTCAGGGTGGGCCACATCTCCCCGGCCAGCCCACACTAGTCAACAGTCTCAGCAACCAAGTGCGCTCGCCTGTGCCAGTTCAATCCCCCTGTCCGACCTCACAGCCACCGCCACATTCCAGTCCCTCGCCGCATATTCAGAACCAACCGCAGCCGTCGCCGCAACACCCGCCTCCGTCTCACTCAATTTCTCCCCATCCAGGACTCGGGGGCCCTTTGTCAGGGTCCTTAGAACAGGCACACTTGGGGACACCAGAACAAAGCGCCATGCTACCGCAGCTTAACCCTCCCAACAGGGGGGTGTTAAATAGTGACTTAAGCATGGTGGGAGATGCTACAGGTGACACGCTAGAGAAGTTTGTGGAGGGTTTGTAGCATTTCTGCTGCGAAATGAAGAACTATGTCCCAATTGTCCTGATTTCCCCTCAGACTCTTTTATGAAAGAGTGCTTTGTTCTTTCTACTATTGAGATTGTTTTTGTACCTGTTATAAAAGCTGTTGTAAAAACAAAAAAGAAAATTGTTAAGAGGAAAAATAAAAATCCAACATCCCATTGGGATTACAATATTCTTTAGTTAAGGGTTTTTTCTTCCTGAAAATGTTGAGGGATGAAGTCACAGAATCTATTTTTTGGTTGAGACCAAATGTGTCCAATACTCAATTTATTTTTAGTTGTTTCTTGGTAAGATATCATGCCTTTTCCATTTTTTTTCTTCGTTTTTTTTAAAGAAATATATAGTTGCATTATATTATTCATATATTTTGTACCATTGGAGAAAAAAAGTGTTTTGTGTATTAGTTTGTCTGGGAGCTGGGCCAGCTTTATGTTCTATTGTCAAGCTGTCATTCCTGACTTTTGTTGTCGGGTGTTATGTCATTACATTCAGGATGATGTGTTACGACCTGAGACCTCTCTTCTACTCTCTGTGTGTATGAAGAGCACTCGGTTGTACTCGAATAGAAATCGGACTGTGGCAGGTTGTTTACACAGCCATGTATACAGGTGCACATGAAGACACCGTCGCAAACCTCACGGTCACTAAAAGAATCACAGATTCTTCTGGTCTCACAAACTTAAGACTCACAGTCTCCATCTCATCGCTCGGACGTTGAAACGTGTTTTGCAGGTGTAGAGATGAATTGCTTTGACATTAAAAAAAAATCATTTGTCATACAAATGTTTTAAAGAGAGCAGCTCCTAAGCTGAGGTGGAATGATTTTCAACAGGGGCATTGCATCTGCGGGGATGGTCCACCCTCAAAATGATACACTAGAAGTGCATCTGAAGAATGGAGGCACAATCTGGAGTCAATCTGCATTTTTCTCACCAACACTTGAAATCGGCAGTCGGAGCTGCTGGTTCTTCTTTTGTAAATTCACTTAAAGCAAAACACTATAAATATAAGGAAGAATGAAAACACTGTACAAACTGGAAAAATGCTCATTTCTTACTTCTATACCATATTGTTAAATAAACTGCAACAGATGAACTACAGTACACTATTGACTAAATCATGAGGCACACTTCCTATTTCTCGTGAATGGTTCAGTTTCCCCCCGCGTTCGACAAATACATGTCCGCATGGATCTTCTATTCAAATAACCCTTCTCTATTGCCACTCGACAATAAGGGCGTTGGAAATTCTGCGAACACTTCTGATTCAAGTCAAGGACTCATTTCAAGTATTAAATTTTTCTAAAGAGTTCATTCTATTCAGTTTAAAAGCAGCTCAGACCTTAAGTAAGTACTTGTGGTTATTTGTTTCAAAAGTGTTGGGTCTATAAACTAATGTAATACTAAATGCCCTATTATATGTGCTTACATGTGTTTTTATTGTGGTATATCTTCAAATGAAACCTGGATTTGCTTTAGAATAGTCAGTGTACAGCTTGTATAGATTTACTATATCCACTAAAAAGGTTTGATTTGGTCACTTCATCACATTCCGCCTCCTCACCAAGGCACTTGTCATCTTGAAGGTGGCTTTGGGCTCATGTTGTACAAACCCCGTTTCCATATGAGTTGGGAAATTGTGTTAAATGTAAACATAAACGGAATACAAAGACTTGCAAATCATTTTCAACCCATATTCAGTTGAATATGCTACAAAGACAACATATTTGATGTTCAAACAGATAAACATTTTTTTTTTGTGCAAATAATCATTAACTTTAGAATTTTATGCCAGCAACACGTGACGAAGAAGTTGGGAAAGGTGGCAATATATACTGATAAAGTTGAGGAATGCTCATCAAACACTTATCTGGAACATCCCACGGTGTCCAGGCTAATTGGGAACAGGTGGGTGCCATGATTGGGTATAAAAAGAGCTTCCCAAAAAATGCTCAGTCTTTTACGGATGGGACAAGGTACACTCCTTTGTCCACAACTGCGTAAGCAAATAGTCAAACCGTTTAAAAACAACGTTTCTCAAAGTGCAATTGCAAGAAATTTAGGGATTTCAACATCTACGGTTCATAATATCATCAAAGGGTTCAGAAAATCTGGAGAAATCACTCCAGGTAAGCGGCATGACCGGAAACCAACATTAAATGACCGTGACCTTCGATCACTCAGACGGCACTGTATCAAAAACCGACATCAATCTCTAAAGGATATCACCACATCGGCTCAGGAACACTTCAGAAAACCACTGTCACTAAATACAGTCGGTTGCTACATCTGGAAGTGCAGGTTAAAGCTGTACTATGCAAAGCGAAAGCCATTTATCAACAACATCCAGAAACGCCGCGGGCTTCTCTGGGCCCGAGATCATCTAAGATGGACTGATGCAAAGTGGAAAAGTGTTCTGTAGTCTGACGAGTCCACATTTCAAATTGTTTTTGGAAATATTTGACATCTTGTCATCCAGACCAAAGGGTAAGCGAACCATCCAGACTGTTATCAGCGCAAAGTTCAAAAGCCAGCATCTGTGATGGTATGGGGGTGCATTAGTGCCCAAGGCATGGGTAACTTACACATCTGTGAAGGCACCATTAATGCTGAAAGGTACGTACAGGTTTTGGAACAACATATGCTGCCATCTAAGCACAGTCTTTTTCATGGACACCCCTGCTTATTTCAGCAAGACAATGCCAAACCACATTCAGCACGTATTACAACAGCGTGGCTTCGTAAAAAAAGTTCTGCCGGTACTTTCCTGGCCCGCCTGCAGGCCAGACCTGTCTCCCATTGAAAATGTTTGGCACATTATGATGAGTAAAATACGACAGCGTAGACCGACTGAAGCTCTGCACAAAACAAGAATGGGAAAGAATACCACTTTCAAAGCTTCAACAATTTCCTCAGTTCCCAAACGTTTGAGTGTTGTTAAAAGAAAAGGTGATGTAACACAGTGGCGAACATGCCCTTTCCCAACTACTTTGGCACATGTTTTAGCCATGAAATTCTAAGTTAATCATTATTTGCAAAAAAAAGCTTATGAGTTTTAACATCAAATATCTTGTCTTTGTAGTGCATATTGGTTTAAAAAGATTAGCAAATCATTGTATTCCGTTTATATTTACATCTAACACAATTTCCCAACTCATATGGAAAAGGGGTTTGTAGTTAATGTTTAACCTCAATTAACTGCACAATTACCCTCGTAATTGTTTGTGTTGCCAGCCCTTTGGATAACAATGGCTGTGTGTTGAGTAATTTTCCATCCATCCATTCTCTACCGCTTGTCCCTGTCTGGGTTGCTGGAGCCTAACCCAGCTGCATTCGGCCGGAAGGCGAGTTTGAGTCATATTTTTTGGTAGATCGTAAACCTAACCTGCTGTACACTGACTACTCTAAAGTAATGCTCTAGTATTGTCTTAAGATGTACTGCAATACAAATGGTTGCTGGAATATGTTGTGAGATATTGTACAAGATGTTGTATTGTCCAGGCGTCCACTGGCAATGGCTTGCTTTAAATTACATACCAATGAGGGCCCATTTATAAAAACTGATTAACAGCAGTTTAGACATTGACCCCCAGCTCTTCATGTCAAACCGTAAATCATTGAGGAAAGTCATGATCGCGCATACTCGAAGTTGCCAAACACTGCACAATAAGTGCACGGAATCGCTTAAAATGGACTGTTGGTAAAATGACAGAATAGCGCATCCACCTGGCTGTAGCACGCCAGACAATGGACAATTCCGTTTTATGTTTTTTAATAGCTATATAAAAAGGGGTCATATTACCGTACATATTTTTTAAGTAAATGATCGTTAAGGTACTGTAATTATCGTACGTCCGGTGTTCTGGCAACGAGTGCTCCCTATTGGAATTCACGCTCCTGTATATGCGCATGCGTATGATCCCTGATTGATTACCCTTCCTTTTTTAATTAAATTTTTATTTTAAAACACTTTATAATACTCAAAATGTACATACAATCAAAGAAGAAATAATAATCCAAACAAGTACACAAACTACAAAAATTGATTACGCTTCCTGACGCGGAAGTGCGAGAACTTCCTTTTCCGTCACGTGACCAGAAGTGAAATAGCCGTTCTGTGTTGGATTTATGGAATTAAAAAGACAACTCCGTAATATTTAATGTATTCATTAACATTACAGGTATGGAAAAGATGGCGTAACGTTTTGAATTGCCAGTAAGAAGTGGAACGATGCTGCTCCCAGGGCCGGTGAGAAAACAATGTATGCTAAGCTAGCTAGCTAGCTGTTATGGGGTATCTTTCAAAAAGATGGACTGTAAACGATTTAATGGGATAAAACATTAAAACACTTTAAATGTTATAGTTACCGCACAGGTCAGTATCAAATATATTAACTTTTGTGGTGGAATATTGACTCAAAAGCTATTAACGCAAAACTCTTTGTTATTCCATCCATCTATTTTCTACCGCTTGTCCTATAAATTCTAAACACAATGATGTCACTATATGGAAAGTATCATCATTGTATCGATAGCTTACTTAACTGTAACAGACTCCTATGGATGCTTATAAGCCACAGACACACACAAAGATGGCCGTGTGACGTAGTGAACATGACAGGACATGCCCCAAATCCACAAGCCTCATTTGCAAGGGGAGGGATGCCTTGTACTTATACAGACATGCACACAGATTAGGTTTTGTCTTGGTCATTTCGAGACAGACAGCATCTTAAATGTTACCCAACTCTGTTCTGTTGTACCTATATTTGCTTAAATTAAGTCCCTTCATGCTAAACATCTGCAATACTGTATTTCTATTTTTTCCACAACAGTGCCTGCGACCAGTCGGGTGCCCTGGGATCACGCTGACTCCCTTTTCAATGCAACATAAAAAGGCGGCAAAATCATGAACGACTCGGACCAGGACTTTGTCGATCTCTGTTCCAAGAGGCTGAAGCGTTTACGCAAGAAAGTAGTCGAGCCTAAACAACAAAAGAGAGCTGCAGACAAGAAGCCCTCAAGTCAGCCCAGTGATGGAGACAAGAAAGGAAAGCAAAAGGAGGGTGATGCCTCTCATCGTGTTGCAACTGGATCGCCGTGTTTGGATGTGGGTGATTCAGGAGACGCTGTAGCAGCTTCAGGACAAAAAACTGAATACAATGCGTGGAGGCGTGTAGAGATAGTGCTCAAGAGGATGCAGCATTTCAAGAGAGCAAGTCCACCGAGGATGGCTCACAAGAGTCCGCCTATAGGGATGGATCCTGAACCTCCACAAATAGGTAAGATATATAATGAAAATATAATTACAGATTCGTATTATTATCAGTAATAAACACACACTCCTAGGTGTACCACAATCCTCCGTCTCTGACAACCATCTGAGGTCCCTGGATAGTGATGAGGTTCTGGCCATGCGACTGCAGCAGGAGCTTGATCGTGAGGCAGCAGAGGCCCAGCATCTGGACCTAGAGGATGGGGGACTCTTCTTCTGTCAGATCTGTCACAAAGACATGTCTCATATGACACCCGAAGGACGCACGCAGCACATCAACAGGTCAGGGATTGTTTGTTTTATTTGCTAATAAGAAGTCTCCAAGTGCTTTTCACGCCCCTTTATACGCGTTCCTCTTGACAATGTTAAACTGTAAACTATGGTCAACCTGCACATCACTGCAGTTTCTACGCCGCTAGACAAACCTCAAACAGAATCTCGTTGACATGTAAGACTTAAGTGTTATTATGACAATGACAATAAAGGAATTGATTGATTGATTTAGAGCATGACATTGACCAAGCTACTATGCTCTTCATGCTCCATTGATAATATTTACATTATTTACTAAGGATTTTCTGATCAATCGGCCACAGATCAGTATTGTCGGATTTAGTCGTACCGTATTTTCCAGACCATAGGGTGCACCGGATTAGAAGGTGCACTGCCGATGAATGGTCTATTTTCGATCTTTTTTCATATAAAAGGCACACCGGATTATAGGGCGCATTAAAGGAGTCATATTATTCTCTGAATTGAAAACACTTCCTTGTGGTCTACATAACATGTAGTGGTGGTCCGTTGGTCAGAATGTTGCATAGATTATGTTTTACAGATCATCTTCAAGCCGCTTTCTGACAATCGATTCTGGATGCGCCATTTTGTGGGCGGTCTTATTTACGTGGTTCACCTTCGGCAGCGTCTTCTCCCCGTCATCTTTGTTGTAGCGGTGTAGCGTGCAAGGACGAGAGGAAAACATGTCAAAAGTTGGATCTAACTGTTTTAATGACATTCAGACTTTACTTGAATAAATAATGGAGCAACATCTCCTCATCTGGAAACAACAACAAGGCCGGAAATGTGTCCCGTAAAAAAACGTCCGACCGGAAGTCTATTAATTAAAGTGTCCTTGGGTGAATATTGTAAACTCCCTACACCGGTATGTTTTAGAGCATTCATGGCGGGTGTACTGACAGATATAAGTAATAACTTTACACTACTTTATATTAGAAATGGCAACAGCGAAGGATGAAGGCCCCATAACAACAAGATAGAGAAAAAGAAAAAGCCTATCGACTATAGTGTCGGTACGGAATACAAAGGCGGACTAGGGCAATTTTTCAGGATTTATGCAGATCCCAAATACAGTTCAGCAAGTACCAGAAGGTACGAAAAGTTGCTTTTGCATAATATTCCATCCATCCATCCATCATCTTCCGCTTATCCGAGGTCGGGTCGCGGGGGCAACAGCCTAAGCAGGGAAACCCAGACTTCCCTCTCCCCAGCCACTTCGTCCAGCTCTTCCCGGGGGATCCCGAGGCGTTCCCAGGCCAGCCGGGAGACATAGTCTTCCCAACGTGTCCTGGGTCTTCCCCGTGGCCTCCTACCGGTTGGACGTGCCCTAAACACCTCCCTAGGGAGGCGTTCGGGTGGCATCCTGACCAGATGCCCGAACCACCTCATCTGGCTCCTCTCGATGTGAAGGAGCAGCGGCTTTACTTTGAGTTCCTCCCGGATGGTAGAGCTTCTCACCCTATCTCTAAGGGAGAGCCCCGCCACACGGCGGAGGAAACTCATTTCGGCCGCTTGTACCCGTGATCTTATCCTTTCGGTCATGACCCAAAGCTCATGACCATAGGTGAGGATGGGAACGTAGATCGACCGGTAAATTGAGAGCTTTGCCTTCCGGCTCAGCTCCTTCACCACAACGGATATTGTGAATCAAAACGCTAATGAATGTCTTACCTTGTACATACAACATAATACTTGTACGTTAAATGTGCCGACAATCCACCAAGCGGAGTGGCTTCATAGCTTACCAAAGCCGGACTAAAACATTTTGACGGATTTTTGAGCGCCATGTGTAACGTTCAATATTCTCAATGGAACATATAAAAGATGAAATAAACTCCAGCGCCTCCAGCGATAGAAAATGAATGGATGGATGGATATTGCATCATACCTCTTACCACCTATTTCTTATGTTTGACTGCCATCTATTGGTCACGTTTATCATTACACCATGTACCAAATGAAAATTGCTTCAAGGTCAGTGAGCAAACCAGATTCATTCCGAACATTAAGCGCACCGGGTTATTAGGCACACTGTCGAGTTTTGAGGAAAAAAAGGATTTTAAGTGCGCCTAGTAGTCCGAAAAATACGGTATTTTTTTTCCCCTTTTGTTAGTTATTGTGAACGATTGACTTTGTTTTGATCATCAAACAATTGCATGTAATGAAAGAGGATAAGGAACTAGTTTAAATATTGTGTTGATATTGGAAAACTGTCAATAGCAATCACCATAAATAAATGGAAACATTTAAAGTTAACACATGTGCTCTGTATCCGTATTGGTATTGGTCATGGATAATTCTTACAGAAAAGCCAGTGCGTTTTTTTTGTTTTTTTTTGTTATCATGACAATGATTTATTTATTTATAAATCGCATTTAAAACCATGTTTTGTCCTCTAAGGGACGACGTGGGGGAACAAACTGGGTCTAAATTTCCCATTGGTGTTAATACGTTTGTTAACGGCCTACTGAAACCCACTACTACCGCCGACCACGCAGTCTGATAGTTTATATATTAATGATGAAATCTTAACATTGCAACACATGCCAATACGGCCGGTTTAGTTCACTAAATTGCAATTTTAAAATTCCCGCGAGGTATCCTGTTGAAAACGTCGCGGAATGATGACGCTTATGTTGACGCGTGCTTGTGACATTATTAGTTGGAGCAAACATTTCAGCCCAGCACCACACACGGTTAAAAGTTGTCTCTTTTCATCGCATAATTACACAGTATTTTGGACATCTGTGTTGCTGAATCTTTTGCAATTTGTTCAATTAATAATGGAGACTATAAATAAGAATGCTGTTGGTGGAAAGCGGTGGATTGCAGCTGCCTTTAGCAACCGAAACACAGCCGGTGTTTCTTTGTTTGTTGTGAAGCTTTAACACAGAGCGGTCAAGCGAACATGTTCCTCTACGTCAACCAGCAAGTTTTGGGATGGGAAAATTGTGATATTAAGTCGGTTTGAGTGGATTATGCGACCTCCTCCTGCAGCTCAAAAAGGCAGCTGTGATCGGCTTCTCTCAGAGACTCTGGCGTTCACAGCAGCCATCCGACTTTTAGGTATGACTTTATAATCTCACTAAAACAGTATTAACACAATAAGAAGATTAGGGATTTTCCAGAATTATCCTAGTAAATGTGTCTAATTACATCTGAAACGCTCCCACTGCCCCCGCCTGGAGCCATTGCCTTTTTTTTTTTATTCTATTTTTTTAATTTAAAATTTTTTTAGTGCTTCACTCTAACTTTCCTCATCCTTGAATCTTTCATCCTCGCTCAAATTAATGGGGAAATCGTCGTTTTCTCGGTCCAAATAGCTCTTGCTGCTGGAGGCTATGATTATAAACAATGTAAGGATGTGAAGAGCCCTACAACCCGTGACGTCACGCGCACATTGTCTGCTACTTCCGGTAAAGGCAAGGCTTTTTTATTAGCGACCAAAAGTTGCGAACTTTATCGTCGATGTTCTCTACTAAATCCTCTCAGTAAAAATATGGCAATATGGCGAAATGATCAAGTATGACACATATAATGGACCTGCTATCCCTGTTTAAATAAGAAAATCAAATTTCAGTTGGCCTTTAATATTATTTTTGTTTTTCCATCTGTGTAAATATCTGTTGGTAGGTGTTTGGATGACACTGAACACCATATAGCTGCTCCCAATCCTCCTATTCCTCGTGGTGTCCCCGACTGTCCAATCTGTGGCAAGAAGTTTAAGTCACAGAGGAGTCGCTCTACCCACTTGAAGCGCTGCTCGTCAGACATGGGAGTCAGTCCTGCTGACCTGTTGCAGGCTGTACAGAGGCAGGCTGAGGAGACACAAAGGGCAACTGCTACCAACGTGATGTATGTATATGTCAGCCCAAACTACACAACTCAAGTATATACCTGTACATGATGCTATTTTGATCATATCTGTTTACTCACATACTTTGGAAGTCTTTCAGTCTCATACATCAGATACATATGATATATGATAATAGCTTCAATATAGAGGCAACTTGCTTTCCACTCTACTGGTACTTTAATCAAGTGATTATTTGGCATACCAGTAGATGGAGCCCACATACCACAGTTTGAGAAACACTGCTTTAGTCGATTTAAATATACTGTATGCTTAAGGTATTGTGCTAAAATCCCTATAAAACCTTGAACAGCACAACCCTTCACAGGTGTTCTAGGTGTACTTTTAGTAATGTTCTTTGCTGCAATATTGGTTTGCATCCAAATTATTATATTCTCAGGACTGTTTAGATTGTCGAACACGTTTTGTTTCTCATCTGAGCAGGCTTCATCAGTTTATGCTCAGAGACTAGATACAACAGTGTTAGTCTGAGAAAATGGGGCTGAATCCAGAGTATGTAGCGTCTAATTTAGGGACATGCCCCAAACATGTCCAACAAGAATAGTTTCGCTCTATTGTTACCATACAACTGTGTGCCAGCACATTAACAGTCTTTTGGGTGAGATGGCGCTAAAGTCATTAGTACAGATATGTTAATCACACATGGGTTGGACAAATAAAATCAGATCCACACACGAGGATGTCAGTGACAATAAGTTGCCTTTTTTGGATTGTGATGTGCAAATTGAGGTCTACAGAAAACACTATCAATTTCTTGACCGGAGCACAAACTGGGTGTTATCAGAATCCTACAACACACTTGATACAGTTTCCACCAGCTCATAGGCAGAAAAAAAAGTGTAAGCACTTGAGGGAGGCTTTTAAGGCCTGTGGTCATCCCAGCTGGTTGTAGTCACCATATACATTTGATATAGTGTAACTTTTTAAATTACTTAATAACAACTTCGGTGTCCTTGACCTATGGCAAATTTTCAAATGCAGTTATTTTGCCGCAACTTTTTTAATGTTAAAGCTTCATAACTGATGATTTTACAGGTATGTTTTCCAATTTTTTTCTGTACAGTTTATTAGGATTGGATTGACTTTATACATCCCACAATGGCAAAATGATGTGATTGCAATGTAAATTTTGCATGAACTGTACAGTAAAAAAGTAAAACATATTAAAATAAAACAATAAAAAATGAGTAATATTAATAACAAATGTGCCACCTATGCACATATATAGTGTGCACAGTAAAATATTGTACTATACACATATAAAACCAACACTATAGTGACACCCATTGTGCACACTACGTGTACAATTTGCACACCAAGAGAAAAACAGATTACCGGTACAATATTTATCCAAGTTTGTTATGCAGTATTATGGCTGTGGGTAGAAATGATATCGCTCCTTCCTGTACTGTGGATGTAAAAGCCTGTTGCTGAAGGAGCTACTCAAGGCCTCCCCAATGGATTTTACTAACATAAAGACCTGTGTTTTTATAGGGAGGTGTTGACTTTTATATTCACTATAAAGTTATTGAAATGTCTTCTAGACATATTTTGTTATAGATATAGCTAGATCCAGTATGGTTTATTTTGCTATGATGAGTCCTTGATTTATTTTGTACAATTTTCCGTTCTATTATTTGTGCACTTTAATTTTTTAAGTTGTTTGTGATTTATTATGTCAATTGATTGACCACAGGTGTGACTATTTAAGTGCATCACTTCCTTCCTGACATTTTCAAAACCGGTCTGTTTGGTAGACCCCTGCGCAGATTGTACTAAAATCATTAGGACACGAGTGTTGTTAGCCTCACTTTTTGCCGTGCATCTCTTTATTTTTGTTTTATGAAGTTTTTTGGGAGTGCATGTTTTTCCTGTATTTTGTTATAGAACCTGATGATTTTGTAATATTCAGCTCACAGACTGGAGGCGCAAAAAGGAAAGGCACAACTACTTCAGGACTACCAGCGAGGAAGAAGCCCAGGAAAAAAAACGAACCCATGGATGAGGACACTATGGTGGCACTGGCTCTGTCTTCGTCCCTGTTGGAACAGCAGGAGGCGCATCCCAGTGCGTCAAACACAGAGACAGCTTCTCATTCCTCCAAGACTGCTGTCTTAAAGTGGAGATCAGATGGAGGTACGACATTGTGTAATGTTCTCTGTTTCATGTATGAATTTCACTAATTTTAGGATTTTGCCTTTCAACTTTTGTCTGGTTGCTGATCATAAGATTAGAAAGGTATTGGTTACCTTTAAAGTTTTTCTTAGCAAAGGGATTTTATTATGAAAGGGGAATGGATGGAAGCTGTATGCTGTGCAGAGGACTGTTTTGTAATGGTACTTCTTTGCCAATTACTTTTTTAATATTTGCTCCTGGTCAAGTTATCAAGTTATTGTTCTGTTGCTTATAAAATGGGAATAATTCAGCCATGAAATGCAGTATTTAATCGAACACTTTCAGTTTATTCAACACCAAATTGATACAAATGATCATAGTAACCCGGATTACAAAATTATGTATTTGTAGAGGAGGTAAACTTTTGTTTTGGTGGTCCAAGTGTGTAACTTTTGGCACACCCATAAAGAGAGCATCTGTTGCTGCCCATTGGACATAAACCAGCACCATCACTTATCACAACATGTGGGAAATCATTGCTTTTCAAAACCATGACATAATCTAAACCATAAGTGTCCAAACTTTTTTCACTGAGGGCTGCACACTGAAACAATAAAGCAATATTGGGGCCATTTTTCTATTTTTTATTTTCAAAACCTATACAATATACATTGTATCCGATCAATTTTGGTGCGTGTTATAGGACCCAGCGACCCAGAAGGGTATTAGTCATTAAAGTTTTATAAATTTGTCATATATATATATATATATATATATATATATTTATTTTTAATTTAAATGCCTAAATATATGTAGATCAACTTCAAAGCTGTCAGTTGACATAAAGTTTAATTTTTTCTTTTTTTTCTTTAAAAAAACCTCAATTTTTTTATGGAAAAAACAAAAAGATAAATTGCAATTGAAGCTCAAAATAGGTCAATTATTCATAACATTTATTTTGGTTCATTATAGTTTTATGAGCAATGACAGTTAAAAAAAAAAAAAATCTGACTAAAGCTCCCGAATATCCAGAAGGGCCCCACTCATAAAATTATTAAAAACAAGACATATGTCAATATAGAATATTTTTACATTCAATGCTTAATTCTTTAGATCAACTTCATATTTATCCATCGAGTATATATATTTTTTGTATTTGTGTCTTATGTTTTATGCCATTTTTGTAAAAAAAAAAAACCAACTTGTTTTATTTATATGACAAACACTCAAAATAGGCAATATGTTCCCCCAAAAAATTCCAAAGTGGAATATTTGATGTAAAGTAATGGGAGCCTTGAATATGTAAATAATTCATATCAACATTGATTTTAATTACAATTTTTTTTTGAGAATCGACAGTCCATCCATTTCCTACCGCTTGTTCCCTTTTTTTGAGGGAATTGTAGCTGGCGCCCCAGCTACAATCGTGCGGAAGGCGGGGTACACCCTGGACAAGTCGCCACCTCATCGCAGGGCCAACACAGATAGACGGACAACATTCACACTCAAATTCACACACTAGGGCCAATTTAGTGTTGCCAATCAACCTATCCCCAGGTGCATGTCTTTGGAAGTGGGAGGAAGCCGGAGTACCCGGAGGGAACCCACGCAGTCACGGGGAGAACATGCAAACTCCACACAGAAAGATCTCGAGCCTGGGATTGAACCCAAGACTGCAGGACCTTCGTATTGTGAGGCAGACGCACTAACCCTTCTTCCACCGTGAAGCATCGACAGTTTAAATGTAAAAAACGGCTGCATGGTAGTTTTGCGTTACTTGATTCAACATTGCAACATTTTATTGTTACAGTACATGTTTGCTCTTTTATTTCATTTTTCATGTATTGTTTTGTGATAGCATTTTTAAAATGTGCAGCGGGACATAAAACAATTAGCTGAGGGCTGCAAATAGCCCCAGGGCGCACTTTGGACACCCATAATCTAAAGGACAGTGATTAGATTGAAGAAGGAATATTGTTTTTAGCATTCAAGCCTTATAGGAATCCCCTTCCTCATGTTGCAGGTAAGGGGCGCGGGAAGAGGAAAAAGGACGCAGTACCTCGACCGCCTCCTATCCTCCTCATCCAGGATGCTGATGCTGCTCTGGTGAGGCTGCAGGAACGTGTTTCTGCTCTTCTTCTACGCACTCGAGCTCCTTCTCCACCTACTCCTACCCGCTGTGCCAGCAAATTGTCCGTCTTGAACGGCGCTGCCCCGCTATGGGAAAAGAGTGCACTATTAAATGGAGACGCCACCGGTGTCTGGGACTTCTTCGTGCCAGAGCTTAAAGACTTCTTCACACCTTGGAAATCAGCCCAGGTGAGAAAAAACGTTAATGCAATATGTCTATCCCACTTGATTAGGTTACGCTATTGGAGAATGTACTTGTGGGATTTCTTCACAAAAAACATTCTTTTACAGTAGGTTTCCCACGGTTTTTACTTCCATCACACTCTTGTTTTATAACTTCTCTCTCTAGACTGTCTCAGCTTCGTCCCACACCAACGACAAGCCAAGTTCTTCTCTTCAACCTTTGAGTGAAGGAACTACCATCACCAAGGATCAAACTCTGTTATCCGCCCATACAACCGCCTGCCCCTCAGTTCCCTCCTCTCCAACCGCTGGGCAGCTTCCAGCAAGCAGCCAGGCCCTGAGAGACCTGGTGGAGCTGGCCGATGATGTCGCAGCTCTATCTTATTGCGACCACACTGATCCTGGCGAAGGTACAAAAAAAAAAAAAAAAAATTCCAGTTTTTTATGCTGTATTACAGAATATCGATTCGAATGACAAATGTAATCTGAAAGTTGTTGAATATATTTGTACATTTAAAAGGGCTGTTTGCAACTTCCACAAACTTACATTTTTCAAACAAAAACATGTAACAGGAACACCATCAGCTAGTTTACGTTACCAGAAGTGGTTGAACAGAACATATTTATAATTTTAAAATGTCTATATTTTACACAATTGCTAATTATTTTGAATACAAATAGCAGTTCCAGTAAAATAACAAATTTCAGTCATTTTGTTGTTATGATGATAATGCAGCAGATGAATGTCATGGTAATATCAATCAATCAATCAATCAATGTTTATTTATATAGCCCCAAATCACAAATGTCTCAAAGGACTGCACAAATCATTACGACTACAACATCTTCGGAAGAACCCACAAAAGGGCAAGGAAAACTCACACCCAGTGGGCAGGGAGAATTCACATCTAATATTCCAATAGTATTTTTTTGCTGCCGATTCAGATGTCGATCATCCAATAGTTGGTATTGGTATTGGCCGATCAATGTATTAACTGTCTACAAAGTCATATTCCTTGTGTGTTAAACATAATTCGCCAATAAATCTGATAGAATATGCATTCAATTATAGCCAACGTTACACAGCCAAACTGCTATCATTTGCGAACAACACACAAAGTAAATGCGCGTGTACGTTTTACGTACGTGAGTAGTTACGTCACTAGGTGCTGAAAGCGGGATGTAATGCTTAAAATACATTGGAAAGTTAGCGCCCTACAGGGATCTGTGTTAAGGTTGCAAACAGCCACTTTAATTTTAATAATTCTAATATTCCAATAGTATTTTTTTGCTGCCGATTCAGATGTCAATCATCCAATAGTTGGTAATGGTATTGGCCGATCAATGTATTAACTGCAAATTTTTCAATGTATCTGTGGTGAGTGCTATTGACAGTTTAACAATGCCCTCACAATATATAAACTATTCCCTATCTGTTTTTTTATTATATACAATTCAAAGTCAATACACAATAACTCAACAAAATGTATTCATTAAAATCCTTTGGTTTTTGATCTCAAGTCCTCTTGTGCACAGGGAATTTTCCTCAGAGTTTGTAAACATGAGCAAAAACAACCAAAAGTTTGATAAAAATAAAAGTTTTGACCTAATCACTTCAGTGTCGATTATATACCAATGTTACCCTTGGTATCATATATCTTTGGTATCAACACCACCAAATTATGGATCAAACCGACCCTCTCATTGTTTGTTGTGTACTGATTAATTAATTAATTAATTTCCTGTTAATAGCTGCTTACTTTCTGCTGTAACATAGTTATAAATCCATCTAAAACTTCTTCAACTTTACTAAGCACTTATTTTTTGTGTTTTAAACTGTTTTAGTGGTAGAGGTGGGATAAATAATCGATCTTGAGATGCATCGCAATTCAGACATGGACAATTATAATAAAATCAATTAATAAATGTCAATTTATTTATTGTAAATAACAAATTGTGGACAGTTCTAAAATTTGGCTGACTGCAGCAAGCCACCTTACTAAGGGATCCGACCAACTCCTTTACTATTTTAACTGTTTATTACAAATGTTCTTTTTAAGTTGTGAGTGATAAACGTTTATTTGGTGAAACGAAAAGAAATGTGAAACTGATTCGATATATATCAATTATAGATCTATCAATGATCAATTTTTATTCTAATCGTAGCTCCTGGATAGCAATCAAATCGTCACTCTACACTAATTAAAAATAAATAGTGTTAGCCAGAGAAGATTGGGATCGGTATTAAAAGGCGATACTTTTTCAGAGAATTGGCCGTTAATCGGCATAAAATACCTTTTTAATTTGGCTCATCGAAATTTACGGTTTTATATATAGTCCCTCCTTTGTTGAGTCTCTTTGATTATGCAAAATAAAAAAAACAATTATTTTCATTTGTGATTAATAGGGATGTAACGGTATTATAAATATTGCGGTATTTCGGTTTCTTCTCAATAATACTGTGATGTGTGACGATATCAAACAAAAACTTGGTGAGCGTAGTTTTTTTGGGGTGTTTTAGCATCTGTAAATCTGCAAATTAAGTATATCTCTCAGAATCCTCTGCGCAGCACGGAAACTGCAAGATGGGGGCGTTGAACGCCGTAAACAAGACTTACTTGTTGTGGATTACATCAGTGGTTCTCAACCTTTTTCTCAGTGATGTACCCCTGTGAACATTTTTTTTAATTCAAGTACCCCCTAATCAGAGCAAAACATTTTTGGTTGAAAAAAAGAAATAAAGAAGTAAAATACAGCACTATTTCATCAGTTTCCGATTTATTGAATTGTATAACAGTGCAAAAATATTGCTCATTTGTAGTGGTCTTCCCTGAACTATTTGGGAAAAAAAGATATAAAAAATAACTAAAAACTTGTTAAAAAATAAACAAGTGATTCAATTATAAATAAATATTTCCACACATAGAGGCAATTATCAACTTTAAGTGCCCTTTTTGGGGATTGTAGTAGAGATCCATCTGGATTCATTTCTTAAAAAAAAAAGGAAATCTTTAACATCAATATTTATGGAACATGTCCACAAAAAATCTTGCTGTCAACACTGAATATTGCATTGTTGCATTTCTTTTCATAGTTTATGAACTTACATTCATATCTTGTTGAAGTATTATTCAATAAATATATTTCTAAAGGATTTTTGAATTGTTGCTATTTTTAGAATATTTAAAAAAAAATCTCACGTACCCTTTGGCATACCTTCAAGTACCCCCAGGGGTACGCGTACCCCCATTTGAGAACCACTGGATTACATGAATTGTTTTTTAGACATTAAATCTGTCCATGACTGGTTGAGTTATGTTTCTGACAAACAAGCAAATAGCGGTGCAGGATAATCGGTCGACCCCTAATCCACAGCAACCATCTATTCATGTTTTAACAGACCAGCTGTCCACAAACCTCCAAGTCAGTGGCTTCATTCCAGATGAGAGGGAGGATTTCTGTGTGAGCGGCTTCTTACCTGAAACAGTACACCCTTCCTCTAAGGAAAAGTCATTATGTCCTCCAGGTGCAGCTGAGGAGGGCAGCAGCCAGCCATCATCAGTAAGCTCATACTCTATTCTGTTATTACAACATCATTGATTGGTTCTCCCTTATCAGACTAACATTTCCTCTGCAGGTGGCACTATCCACATTGGTATCCAACCTAAGCAGCATGGTTAACAACCCTCAGCTTAGTGACTTACAACTCCAGGTGGATACTGGAGAAGTTTTTTTTGCCCATTCCTTCATGGTGTACGCACGCTGCCCCCTCCTGGCACAAATGGTAACGTCATGCACGTCATATGACCGGCTGTTGGACTCATCCTTGTCATTTTCCAGATGCATTTAAGTGGATTCGGGGTGAAAGAGGAGGGAATGCCTGCAGCTCAGAGGGTGTTGATCAGCGATATACCTGCACAGGCCGTGTTGGTTCTGCTGCAGTACCTCTACACCGCCCAGGTGTCACTTTCATCGTCATTACGGCCACATGTGCTGGAGTTGGCATCCAGGTCAGTGTATAGTACAGGGACAGTTTACTACATGGTTTTGGGGGCCACAGTTTCAGAAAACTATGGATGTGAGGGCTGGACTTCATCAGTCTTATTTTGTTTATTCTGAAAAACCAGCGTGCACTACAGTAGACATTTGTTTTTGTCTATTTTGTCTGACTTACAGGAGTGCTCTGTTTTTTTTAAGGACCTTCTTAAAAAAAGGTAGTTAAAGATCCTCTCTATGGCAGCACTCTAGTGTTTTTAAGAATCTGCTGAAAAAATGTAAGCCTCTCTCATATTTGTTAACTGAACTCGCCAACAACACTTAAGACGTTTAGTAGAGATGTCAGATAATATCGGACTGCTTATATTATCGGCCGATAAATGCTTTACAATGTAATAAAATGTTATGACTTTTTAAAACGCCGCTTTACTGAGTGGTACACGGACGGAGGGAGAAGTACAGAGCGCCAATAAACCTTAAAGGCACTGCCTTCGCGTGCCGGCCCAATCACATATCTACGGCTTTTCACACACACAAGTGAATGCAAGGCATGCTTGGTCAACAGCCATGCAGGTGACACTGCAACTTTAACACTGTTACAAATATGCGCCACACTGTGAACCCACACCAAACAGAGATACAAACACATTTTGGGAGAACATCCGCACCGTAACATAACATAAACGCAACAGAACAAATATTCAGAACTCCTTGCATAACTAACTCTTCCGGGGCGCTACAATATACACCCTCCCCCAAAGTGCATTTTATTTTAACATGCCTCAAAACAGCAGCTTGGAATTTGGGACATGCTCTCCCTGAGAGAGCATGAGGAGGTTGAGGTTGGTGGGGGGAGGGAAGGTTGAGGTTGGGGGCGGGGGGTAGGTGGTAGCAGGGCGTGTATATTGTAGTGTCCCGGAAGAGTTAGTGCTGCAAGGGGTTCTGGGTATATGTTTTGTTTTTTATGTTGTGTTACGATACAGATGTTCTCCCGAAATGTGTTTGTCATTCTTTTTTGGTGTGGGTTCACAGTGTGGCACATATTTGTAACAGTGTTAAATTTGTTTATACGGCCACCCTCAGTGTCACCTGTATGGCTGTTGACCAAGTATGCATTGCATTCACCTGTGTGTGTGTGTGTGTGTGTGTGTGTGTGTGTGTGTGTGTGTGTGTGTGTGTGTGTGTGTGTGTGTGTGTGTGTGTGTGAAAAGCCGTAGATATTTTGTGATTGGGCCGGCACGCAAAGGCAGTGCCTTTAAGGTATATTGGCGCTCTGTACTTATCCCTACGCCCGTCTACCACTCCGTACAGCGTCCTTTAAAAAAAGTCATACATTTTACTGTTTGAAACCGATACCGATCATTTCCGATATTACATTTTAAAGCATTTATCGGCCGATATCGGCATTCCGATGTTATCCAACATCTCTACTCCATAGTGACTTTTTGGTGAATTTACTGAGAAGTTTGTGAAACTAAAGCATTACAAAAAGAATGCCATTGTAAGTAAATAATACTAAGACAGAAACTTTTAGACGTGTTAGCATATTAGCTAATGCTAACAACGCTAGCTTCATTACATCACGATAGAGTACAAATATGCATGTAAAAACTCCTATAGACATCACACATAGGACACATGGGTTTAGTAAGTATAAATTGTTTTAGTCAAGTTGTAAAATTTACAAACGTTGCTTGGAGTGATGAATGAAGAATCCTTTCGAGCAGAAACGTTTTGGATGGTTTTAATACTGGCTAAAGGCATTACAGCTGGAATTCTATTTTCAACCTGCAACATCTGCAGTGAGAGAACTTGTTCAAAGAGGGCACAAACAATTCCACACCATTTCAGTATGTTTAATGAAAACTCTTCAACACAAAACAATGAATAGCTCAAAAAATGAAAAAGGGAGAACCTAAAACAGAACCTTGAGGAACACCATTAGTATAACTTAGTAAGTTGAATGAATGACGATTGATTGTATCTGAAGTAAACAAGCTACAGCAACACCTTAGTTCAGGCCTGGGCAATTATTTTGAGTTGGGGGCCACATTTAGAGAAAAAAATGTGTCCGGGGGCCGGTATATCTATTTTTACGAGCACTAATACAAAACCTCACAATAATGTCTGATTGAATGCTAAAAACGGTATAACAGACCGACTTAAAAAACGTAATGGAATTTTTTAATTTTCTATGAATGATAAAACACTGAATATTGACAAAATATGAATGTCACTCCCCCTTTCGATTGACATATTTTACAATCAAGTGAAACGCAACAAAAATGCAACAAACAGTGAAATATAAATGTGAGGGGTACAAAATAAACCCACCTACAATCTGATATATCTGATACATCGCTAAGCTTTAGAACTTTGTTTTGAAAACGCTTCCCGCCCACACTGTTTGGTGCCTCGTCTGAGCTGCTGTGACGTAGATCAGTGGTCCCCAACCTTTTTGTATCCGCGGACCGGTCAACGCTTAATAATTTGTCCCGCGGCCCGGGGGAATTGTCCTTTTTTTTTCTCTTTTTTTTTTTTCTTCTTTGTCATGAAAAAGGGACGTTTTTGTCATGAAAAAGGGAGTTTTTTGTGGTTTGTGTACTATTTGTAAGTGTATATTGTGTTTTTTATATTGATTTAAGACAAAGACATTTTTTTTTTTCATAAAAAATTCTGCGGCCCGGTGGTTGGGGACCACTGACGTAGATGTCCATAGTAACTAATTAGATGACCATAGTAACTAATTAGATGACCATAGTAACTAATTATATGACCATAGTAACTAATTAGATGACCATAGTAACTAATTAGATGAGCATAGTAACTAATTAGATGACCATAGTAACTAATTAGATGACCATAGTAACTAATTAGATGACCATAGTAACTGGTATATCATCCATAAGCGCAGGTTCCAACCAACTTTGTATAGTTGAAGACTTATGGTCATTAGAAAACATCATTGCACATCAAAATGGCATCTACACTTTCCAACTTGAAGATCTAAAAAAATGATTTGGGAATGTCTGGCAGGCCAGATTGAAAAGGTTAACGGGCCGCATGTGGCCCCCAGGCTTTAATTTGGCCAGGTCTTCCTTAGATATAAAAATTACATTACTAAACACATTTGTAACTGCCAAAAAGGAGAGGAATTAAAGAGGTCCTTGAGGAACCCCTCAGTTATTTAAATCACAAGTTTGGACTCCAGTGTTCTCTTTTTGCAATTAAGGTTAAAATATCAATGCAAGGATCTTTCTTCTATACAACGGGAGTGCTCTTGTATTTTTTGATGCAGTTTTTTCCTAATTTTTGAACTAACCTATGGTGTCATTCCCCAGCCGCCAGTTGAATAGCCCTGGTGTAGCTTTACATTTTCAGGATGTTGTATTCATCATATCCTGCTTCATTAAGAACAACTTCTAACATTTGAAGGTTCGATCTACAAGAGCTGCAGCAGCTCTGTGAGCGCTACACCTGGGAAACATCAGCCGAGTATGATGATGGCAACTTCACCGACCACGGGGAGCCTCTCAGCAGCCGCACAGACAAGGACCTGACGGTGCTCTTCAACTCCATGTGGAGTCATGAGGATGACGGGGACGACGGCGAAGGGGATGACTATTGTGCTGTCGAAAAGGCAAAAGGAGAGACTCACGAGGAGCGAGTGAATCAGGAAGAGCTGGATGAGATTTATGAGTTTGCTGCCACGCAGAGAAAGCGGGAGGAGGAGAAGATGGAGAGCGTGGAAGAGAGTGAGGGAGATGATGGCGGCGTGACGAGTAAAAGGACTCCTGAAGAATCCAATGAACACAATCTTGATGGTAGCTCGGGGAGCAGCTACAGTCGCCTCTTCTCAGACACTTTCTGTTATCCTTCACAGAACAAACATCGTTCTTCTTCTAAATCAGCCGCCAAAACTTTGCTTCAGTCCTCAGCAAGTGTGGGTAGTGACCTTTCCCCTAATTCCTCCTCATTGCCTGTGCCAGGTGTGTCTCCTGATCAGGAAGTCGACTGCGTCAAGGAAACAACTGCTGTTCAGAATGTTTCGCCTTCTAAATCAGCACTCAAAGAAGAACCAGAGCTGATCGTTTTGTCGGACTCAGACGACAGCCGGCTTAGCTTCACTCAGTTAAGACCTGAAGGGTCCACAGGGGAGAAGAAACAATCCAGCAGTTTGGAGTTAAGTCCAAATGAGCCTTCTCCTAACCAGCCTGTTGAAAATGAAGAGCAGGTGAATGTCGATTGTTCTCCGGAGCTTTCCTGGCTCATCCCGCCAACCCCAGTCTGCAGCAGTCCCACAAGGACAAGGACATGCGGGTACAGTTCTACCCAGACCAAGAACAAAATGCACAGGACTCAGCTGTTCCCAAAAGACGACTGTTCTGTCACGTCCGCATTCAACAACAGCTCAAAGGCACCTGATGGCATTTTGACTGCCGTGTTGGGGGAAGTGGACTCTCCAGTGTTTGCGAAACCACAACTCTCAGCTTCATCTCACCGTCACGTGTCCTCGAAGCATGAGACGTCTCTCCAACTCCGCACCGAGCCTTCCAGCAGCACCCCTCTGCACACCCGGCCACCGCGTCCAGAAAGTCCCAGGTCGCCCTTTGAGAGCCCCGAGAAGACGGAAATTGGGAGTTTGCATTTCTCCCCCTTTTGCGTCGCGCCTCACACGAGTCCTCAGAGACAAAGTCAAAGTCCCGCTAAGCGTCCGAGGAGTAGAGTAACAAGTGAGGAAGAAAAGCTGGAGCCAGAGTTTGGTAGGAGAAGCACAGATGAAGGAGAAGCAAGACAGTCAAGTTTTGAGCAACAATTCATGGCCATGGACGAGCCACCGATGGCTTTCAACGACTCGTGGGGCTTCGACGCTTGTGATGACGCAGCTAGGAACTCTGGCTTCTTCAGCCTGAGGCTAGAGGACAGCGGAGGAGCCGACCGAGGAGAACACGGGGAAGAAAAGGAAAGACGCGACAACGAGTCAGCCCCGTCCACCAGAAGCCACCTTCCACCCATAAGTACAAATCTTCCCACTTTGTCGCCATCACCAACTGATCCTAACACAGACAGCCTCCTGGCCGCTAACGTATGGGACAGCTGGGGGGAGGAAGAAGAGGAGATTCTTCCTCTTTCTCAAAGGCTGAACCCCTCTGCTCAGCTCAAAACTCCAAGTAAGTGTTTTTCTTCTGCATTTGCAACAAAAAAGTTAAGCAGATGATTTTGATTACGGAACAACTGCAAAGATTACATGGAAAATGCTTTTGATTTTTATAGAATCTTCTGGTAAAAAAAGGCGTCGCAATCTGGTGCCCATCACTCCAATGCCTCACTACTCGGATCTGGACACACCTGAGCTGAAGAACAAACTCAACAGGTGAGTGACTTTGCTACCTTTTCACAAGTTAGGGTCGCGTGTGCTTTTCACACTGAGCAGCGACACACAGGACAAAGTGCAATATTCATGTATTTTAAAGAGGACCTATGATGGTTTTGATCTACATTTAAAAAAAAACACTTTGTTATTAAAGAGAGGGCCACTTCGCAGTTATAGCGGCCCTCAGATTGTGACCCTGAAGAATATATGAATATAAATGTGCTAGGTAGGGTCATACCGTATACTGGTATTAATAAAGTACCACAGTACTATTGAATTAAACAAGATACTACACTAGTGGTTTTCAACCTTTTTTCAGTGAACATTTTTTTAATTCAAGTACCCCCTAGTCAGAGCAAAGCATTTTTGATTGAAAAAAAGAGGTAAAGAAGTAAAATACAGCACTATGTCATCAGTTTCTGATTTATTAACTTGTATAACAGTGCAAAATATTGCTCATTTGTAGTGGTCTTTCTTGAACTATTTTGAAAAACAGATATAAAAGTAACTAAAATCTTGTTGAAAAATAAACAAGTGATTCAATTATAAATAAAGATTTCTACACATAGAAGTAATCATCAACTTAAAGTGCCCTCTTTGGGGATTGTAATTGATTCATGGACTTAATTCTAAACATTTCTTCACAAAAAAAGAAATCTTAAACCCCAATATTTATGGAACATGTCCACAAAAAAATCTAGCTGTCAACACTGAATATTGCTTTGTTGTATCTCTTTTCACAGTGTATGAACGTACGTTCCTATTTTGTTGAAGTATTATTCAATAAATATATTTATAAAGGATTTTTGAATTGTTGCTATTTTTAGAATATTTTAAAAAAAAAATGTCACGTACCCCTTGGCATACTTTCAAGTACCCCCAGGGGTACGCGTACCCACATTTGAGAACCACTGTACTATATTCCCCCAATTTTTTTTTTTCATGCACACGATGGCCTGGCCATGTTGTTGGTATTGCTGTTAACATGAGCCAAGGCACAATGTGAGTCAACACACAGATCACTTTTTCACATTTTTGTTCTCAAAGGAGTGCTGTTTCTCCCTGAGGTGCAAGTAAATAAGTTAAAGTAGCAATGATTGTCACTCACACACTAAGTGTGGTGAAATTAGCCCTCTGCATTTGACTCATCCCATTGTTCACCCCGTGGGAGGTGAGGGGAGCAGTGGGCAGCAGCGGTTGCCGCGCACGGGAATCACTTTTGGTGATTTAACCCTCAATTCCAAGCCTCTATGCTGAGTGCCAAGCAGGGAGGTAACGGGTCCCATTTTTATAGTCTTTGGTATGACTCGGCCGGGGTTTGAACTCACAACCTACCGATCTCAGGGCAGGCATTCTAACCACTAGGCCACAGAGTAGACAGCTGAGTCTTGGCCTGAAGGGTTTGCCCGTCCATGCTGTACCATGCGTCGTCTTGGATAGCATACACCACATTGTTTTTGTGGGTGTGGGGTGTCTGGTCTTTAGGATGCACTAGTCTTTGTCTCAGGGTGTTTATTTTTAAAAATGTTTATTTTTTTGTTGCTGTATGTAAAAAATGCTGGTTGAATCAGCTATGCTTACTTAATGTCTTTAATGTCCATGCTTCTGTGTGCTATGGATATGAGGGTTTTTTCCCCCTGGCCTCAGTCTGGACCCAGGCTTGGACTGAATTAATCCCTTCTCCTGATTGTGATTCTTCCTCTGTGCAGCTTTGGTGTCCGTGCTTTACCTAAGAAGCAGATGATCGTCAAGCTGAAGGAGATTCACCGGTACACCCACCAGCTGCTCGGCTCTGAAGACGAAGACGAAGCACAGAGCAAGCGTCCTCCCCCCAAGTCGTCTGTCTCTTCCAACTTCAAGGAGCCCGGAGCGCCCGTTGCTGTGGCTCCTGGGAGACGCCATCAGGGGGACGAGGCGGACGCAGCGCTGCTGTCCAACTCTCAGGGCTCCAATGCCTCTTCAACTACTGCAAGTGAAGAATCCGAGCGGTAGGAAACACTTCACATTAAAATTGAATCTTTAACACAATGTTTTGGTTTGAAGTCAATATTTTGCCGCCTCGAGTCCTGACATTCTGTGCGTTGCATGGTGGGCCCCCTCAGTACATCACTGACTTACTATGCCCCTACTCTTCGGGGCGCAGCTTCCCATCTTCAGGACAGGGTCTTCTAAAGATCCCAAGAACTGGTTTTAAAACCCGTGGAGACCTGGCATTCCACACTCCAGAACTATTTGCACCCGTCCCTTCGCGAACTTGACTGTGTTGAAACTTTTAAGAAACATTTGAAAACTTCTCTATCGAGTAAAGCTTTTAGTTAATACACCTTTTTAACTGTCATTTTTTAATCCATTTTGTATCCTTTTTATGGTGTTGCCCCCTTTATTTTAAATTGAATTGTTGTTTTACTTCACCTATGTTTTGTACAGCGCTTTGTGGTTTTATCTGTGAAAAGCGCTTTATAAATACAATTTACTTGCTTACTTAAGTTAAAATAAAATAAAGACAATCGTATGTATGAACTTTATTTGCAATGAAGAGCGTCCGATAACTTTTTTTTTTACTTCCGATACGATACTGCTGTTGGAGCTTTGAGTATTGGCTAATATTGGTATTAATCTGACATTATAAATCACAATACATGCTTTTATTTTGTAGTAAATGTTAGAAAAGGTTTGAGCAAGTGAAATTTGTCAGAACAACAGAACAATGGCAGGTATGAAAAACACTAACCTTACGACGGATTAATATTTTTGACGTGCCCTAGTAATTAGTTTTTTTGGGCGACACCTAGTGGTCGAAATAATTCATAAAATTTAGTGTTGCGGACACATTTGTTACTGAGTATTTTCTAATATTTTTTATCTGTAAGAATAAACAACTATCATTATTTAATGTGTTTATATTGACAAATGTCATGTTCTAGACTGCATTATTGTTTGTCTAGCTTGTGTGCTATTGTGTGCAAAACTGTTGTGTAGCTGCTAATAGCCTACCATGTTTACCTTTTGTAAATGATTTCACTAAAATATAAAAAGGATTACATTTTTGGAGGACACTTAGATGTTAAATGGCTCTCCGGCTTTGTACAAGTGAAGACGCTGCAGGACTGTTTGTGTCAGAGATTTAAGATGCAAGACGATATCACTTGATCCTTTTTTTGTGCTTACTGTACAGGTGCTGTTCATATTATTAGAATATCACAAGAAAGTTGATTTATTTCAGTAATTATATTCAGAACGTGAAACTTACATATTATATCAATTCATTACACACATAGTGATATATTTGAAATGTTTATTTCTTTAAATTTTGATGATTAGTACTGACAATTACTGAAAATCCCAAATTCAGTATCTCAGAAAATTAGAATATTAGTTACGACTAGTACCAAAAAATATTTTTTAGAAATGTGGGCCAACTGAAAAGTATGAACATGGAAAGTTTCAGCATGTACGACAATCAATACTTAGTTGCAGCTCCTTTTGCCTGAATTGCTGCAGCAATACGGCGTGGCATGGAGTCCACCAGTCTGTTGTACTCCTCAGGTGTTATGAGAGCCCAGGTTGCTTTAAAGTGGCCTTCAGCTCTTCAGCATTGTTGGGTCTGGCATCTCGCATCTTCAGCTTCACAATACCCCATAGCTTTTCTATGGGGTTAAGGTCAGGTGAGTTTGCAGGCCAATCAAGAACAGGGATACCGTGGTCCTTAAACCAGGTACTGGTAGATTTGACACTGTGTGCAGGTGCCAAGTCATGTTGGAAAATGAAATCTTCACCTCCATAAAATTGGTCCGCGGCAGGCAGCATAAAGTGTTCTAAAACTTCCTGGTAGACTGCTGCATTGACCCTAGACCTCAGGAAACACAGTGGACCAACACCAGCAGATGACATGGCACCCCAGACCATTACCGATTGTGGAAATTGGACACTGGACTTCAGGCAACGTGGATTCTATGCCTCTCCTGTCTTCCTCCAGACTCTGGGGCTTTGATTTCCAAAGGAGATACAAAATTTACTTTCGTCTGAAAACATAACTTTGGACCACTCAGCAGCAGTCCAGTCCTTTTTGTCTTGAGCCCAGGCGAGACGCTTTTGACGTTGTCTCTTATTCAAGGAATGCGACAGCTGAAGCCCATATCTTGCATACGTCGGTGCGTGGTGGTTCTTGAAGCACTGACTCCAGCTGCAGTCCACTCTTTGTGGATCTCCCTCACATTTTTTTAATCGGTTTTGTTTGACAATCCTCTCCGGGGCGCGGTTATCCCTCTTGCTTGTACACTTTTTTCTACCACATCTTTGTCTTCCCTTCGCCTCTCTATTAATGTGCTTGGACACAGAGCTCTGGGAACATTCAACCTCTTTGGCAATGACCTTTTGTGTCTTGCCCTCCTTCTTTAAAGTATCAATGGTCATCTTTTGGACAGTTGTCAAGTCAGCAGTCTTCCCCATGATTGTGTGTCATACAGAATCAAAACGAGAGACCATTTAAAGGCTTTTCAGGGTGTTTTGAGTTAGTTAGCTAATTAGAGTGCGGCACCAGGTGTCTTCAATATCTGACCTTTTCACCATATTCAAATTTTCTGAGATGTTGAATTTTGGGTTTTCATTGGTTGTCAGCTATAATCATCTCCTTTTTGGCAAAAAACACTTGAAATGTATCAGTCTGTTTGGAATGAATGTATACATTCTACAAGTTTGACTTTCTAAATGGAATTAATTAAATAAATCAACTTTTTCATGATATTCTAATATGACCAGCACCTGTATATATGACACAGCTCTCTTCAAAACTACTCACACCACCCTTGCCCCTGCAGGTCCAACCCAGAGCTGTGTCTTTCCTCGGGTGGCGACTCGGACGACGACATCTCCGCTTCCCAGGCGGTCACACGCCTCCGAGATCGCCTGCAGGCCGTTCGATCTTTCATCCTGTCCGACTCGGACCTGTACGGTCAGATCCTTCAGTACCAGCCTCTGGTCCTGTCTCAGCTCCAGCAGCGCCTGAAAGCAGCTGGCATCCGCTTAGGCGCCGCCAAGCTGGTGGACTATCTGGACTCCCAGTGCATCACTTTCACCACGGCTGTGCCAGGACAGCCCGCACGTTCTCGCAGGCGAGTCAGGAAGGCTGGCAAGAAGGGGAAAGGAGGCACTGGAGTCCGAACTTCAAAATAATAATAGGTATGTTTTTTTAAGGACGTGTTTGGGTTCTTATGGACAAATTGCAGTTTTATTATTTAAATGGGCTGTTTGTAACATTTACACAGATTTCTACAGAGCACCAACTGTCTAATGTATTTTACTCAGTTGTCCCGACCTCTTTTGGCTTCTCATATGTAATGACGTAACCAAGTCCGTACGTAACACATGCATGCACATTAGTTTTGTTATCTACTAATAGAAAATTGGATAGCTAGGGTTATCTGTCATTGAATGTATATTTAATCATAACATGAGTGCAAATGGTTCGTTACTTCTCTTTGACTGCATGTGTGCGTGCATTCCATGCGCAAATGTGTTGCCGAGACCGGGTGAGTGAACGCCGAAAACACCAATTATTTTATTCGGGCTGGTAAATTTATATTACATAACGTTTGTGTAAAATATAGACAATTGTCAAATGTGTTCTGTTAAACCACTAAATGGTGACATCAGATAGAAGTGTTCATATTTTTTTTGCTTTGAGAAAGGTTACTGTGAGGAAGTTGCAAACATCACTTTTATGCATGTTTGTATATTTAAAGTATTGTTGACTTTTCTTAAAAATGTACTTTTACTAAAAATAAATGTGTATTAATTTGTAAAAACTTCTACCTTGAGTGGACAGTGGAGCTAAAATTTTAAGTGTGGAGCCAAATAGGAATTTGAATTCTACTGTTAGGAGACATTTTCTTTTCTGAGTGAAGGGCACATTCAGATATGCTGTATGCAGAGTCCTTGTTTGGTCTTGACTGAGTTTCCTGATTGTGTTTGAATTCAGATTTTGCAAGAATGAAGGCAGTTGCACTCAATTGTTGAATATTTGAGTGCAAACTCTTTGTTTCAAAAGTATGAACAGAGTTCTGAAAAAACATTTTATTATTGCTCTTCAGTAGATTCCGGTCCAAAGGATGAGCCAGAGTAGGTACAGCAGAACACTTGAAGGAGGGAAGCACTTAAAACAATTTCAATCAACTGTTTCATTCAAGTAGAGAGGAGCATTGTGCAGCAAAATATCATCAAGGCCGTTTTTGTGCGCTCAGTATTGCCTGAAGCAGCGTAGTATCGCTCCAGGCATCAGGTCAAGTTCCAAAAGGCGTACAAGTCTTCACACGAAGCTTCCTGGAGCCATGACCTGCCTCTCTTCCTGAGCCTTGTGGTTCCTGGGCTGGTGGAGCATCAACACTTTGCTTCTCAAAGCAGTCATGACAGGCCTGCAATGTTTGCAAGGAAGCGCTGAGCCCACCACTCCTCCAAGTCCATGGGGACAAAGTCTGTGTGAAGACAACAGAGTGATGTCATGTTCCTCTACTGTGCAGATGGTTAACATCTAAACACTCACTGCTAAACATTCATTTCTCATTAAACAGCAACATAAGCAAAAAAAAAAAAAGGAATCACAGATTTACTTTTGAAGAAGATGGTCAGCACGCCACAGGTTGTTCAGATACAAAACAAATGTTCATGGGCCTCTTCTAGAAAACTGCATGGAATTCTGACAAAGTTTCAGTATTTCAAAAGCCAGCTACGTGTACGCACAAAAAGGTTAATGAAGTTTGACATATGCACTCTTTCACACAACGTGGAGGGCAGTGGTTCTCAAACGGGGGTATTTGAAGGTATGCCAAGGGGTATGTGAGATTTTTTTTAAATATATAAAAATAGCAACAATTCAAAAATCCTTTATAAATATATTTATTGAATAATACTTCAACAAAATATGAATGTAAGTTCATAAACTGTGAAAAGAAATGCAACAATGCAATATTCAGTGTTGACAGCTAATTTTTTTGTGTAAATGTTCCATAAATATTGATCTTAAAGATTTATTTTTTTGTGAAGAAATGTTTAGAATTAAGTTCATGAATCTATTACAATCCCCAAAGAGGGCACTTCAAGCTGATGATTACTTCTATGTGTAGAAATCGTTATTTATAATCGAATCACTTGTTTATTTTTCAACAAGTTTTTAGTTATTTTTACATCTTTTTTCCCCCAAATAGTTCAAGACAGACCACTACAAATGAGCAATATTTTGCACTCTTATACAATTTAATAAATCAGAAACGGATGACATAGTGCTGTATTTAACTTCTTTATCTCTTTTTTCCAACCCAAAATGCTTTGCTCTGATTAGGGGGTACTTGAATTTAAAAATTGTTGACGGGGGCTCATCACTGAAAAAAGGTTGAGAACCAATGGTGTAGGGGAAGTGTGCATCACATCATCCCCTCTTTACTCCAAAGAAGGTCAAAGTGACTTAAATGCAACATTTCATTAAGACACAGACATTGGTTGTAGAGGTGGACTCACACAGAACTTAAGTGGTCACGTATACAATTAGACATTTTCTTATTTATCTTTGGATTTGTATCAAACCGCGGCAACATTTCATATTGAAATAAATGGTAAATGGGTTATACTTGTGTCGAGCTTTTCTACCTTCAAGGCACTGAATGTGCTTTCACACTATTTCCACATTCACCCATTCATACACACACTAATTGCAGGAAATAAATAAAAGCTGCTTATATTAGCAAAATCTCAGACCTCTTTTTCAAAAATAGACATCTCGTAACTTATTCTGATCTTATTGGACACTCGGGGCGTGATTTACAAAGATACAAATCCAACCTGCTAAACAAGCACGTGCAATCTATCAAATGGTGTGTTACTAGTTACAAGTTACTTCGTGTTGTGTGTGTGATCCAAGACTGGGGCAGCATGGCGTAGTGCAGGGGTCGGGAACCTTTTTGGTTGAGAGAGCCATGAAAGCCAAATATTTCAAAATGTATTTCCGTATTTTTTAAACACTGAATACAACTAAATGCGTGCATTTTTAAGTAAGACCTTTCATTTCTTTGTGATCATGTTTTGATTAGTTATGTTCTGTTTTTGACTCCATTAGATCCTGTTTTTGCGCACCCTGGTTTGTTTTTCTTTCCATGACAACCAATCAGTTCACCTGTTTTCAAGACTCACACACCTGATTCACTTTAACTCATGCACCTGTTGTCAATCACCACGTCACCATTTAAGCCTGCAGTTGTCAGGCAGTCAGCCTGGCGACATCACCTTCTACTCACCCTCTATCACCTCCTACACACCTATGTTAGCCATGCCGATGATCCATGCTCTTTCTCGGTCCAAGTAAGTTTTTCATGCCATAGTTTGTAAGTTTTATTTTATGTTCATAGTTCTCCCATTGTGCGAGTTTTAGTTTTCATAGCCAAGTTTTTAACCTCCACTGAGAGCGCCTTTTGTTTATACCCTTTGTTTTTGTAATATTTTTGAGTTAAGATTAAAGATGTCATTACCAATCCAATCCACTTTATTTATATAGCACATTTAAACAACAATAACGTTTCCAAAGTGCTGCACAGCCATGTTAAAAACAATTGTAAAAATAAATAAATAAAATAAAATTTAAAAAAAGTATATATATATATATATATATATATATTATGCTCCACCAATGACTGAATAAAAACAAAAAATAAATAAATATAAAACCAATATAAAAACAAATATGATTAAAAACTATTTTAAAGGGTAAAATCAATTAAAACAGTAAAATAGAAATCAAAGTGTATAAAAAACACAGAGGACGACAGAGAACAGAGGACGTAGTGTTACGCCATGTCCGTTCCAATCGCTTTCCACCACGGGAAAACAAACCACACCATAGTCCAGGTCTTGGCAAGACCAACATTTTTAGAGTATAATAAGTCTCTTACTCTTTTTAAAAACATTGTTATTTTAAATTTAACCAATAATAAATATATTACTTTTTACCATTAATGCGACATCTTGGACAGGTGCTATAGAAAACCAAAGGTTGGATTAAAATGCATGAAAATGTTTTATAATTTGAACGTTATTTTTAACACTGTGATTACCATCGTAATTATTAATTACTTATCGTGTTAAGCAATGTCAGCTAAGATTTATCTGAGAGCCAGATGCAGTCATCAGAAGAGCCACATCTGGCTCTAGAGCCATAGGTTCCCTACCCCTGGCGTAGTGGGTAGAGCGGCCGGCCAGAAACCTGAGGGTTCCAGGTTCGTTTCCCACCTATTGACATCCAAATCGCTGCCGTTGTGTCCTTGGGCAGGACACTTCACCCTTTGCCCCCGGTGTCGCTCACACTGGTGAATGAATGATGAATGAATGATAGGTGGTGGTCGGAGGGGCCGTAGGTGCAAACTGGCAGCCACGCTTCCGTCAGTCTACCCCAGGGCAGCTGTGGCTACTGATGTTGCTTACCACCACCAGGTGTGAATGAATGTTGAGTCCCACTTCTCTGTGAGCGCTTTGAGTGTTTAGAAAAGCGCGATATAAATCGAAGTTAATATTATTATTAAGACTGTGTGTACAATTGATAACTGCTGCAGTCTGCTTTATACAAAGATTTTGCGTGTACCACACGGCTTTCACTACGGCGACATTTAATCATGTTCCTACATGTGGTGTATAGCGGTGTTTTCAAACATGCAGCAATACATATACATCATTTAGTATGCTGACATACATGCATTCTCCTCCCTGTAATGAAGGTGTAATAATCAGCATATATTCGTCAAGACAATGCACTACATGATCAGCACTCCTTATTTTGCTCATTTAACAGACGCAATCCAAGTAGATCAGCTTTGCGTGTGCTATCAAGTCTGCTTGTGTTTTAATACATGCAAACCTTTAGTAGATGAGCAACTTGAAAGTATGGCTTTTAACTCAACCACAAAAAGAAACTACAGAATATTTCATTCGTATTTCCAAATATTACTTCATGTTTTTAGCTCATTTTCTGGTTGTAGTCGCTCCTGCACCCCGTAGCTGCACAACCCTTCATCCATCCCATCCATTTTCTACCGCTTATTCCCTTTCGGGGTTGCGGGGGGCGCTGGCGCCTATCTCAGCTACAATCGGGCGGAAGGCAGGGTACACCCTGGACAAGTCGCCACCTCATCGACAGATAGACAGACAACATTCACACTCACATTCACACACTAGGGCCAATTTAGTGTTGCCAATCAACCTATCCCCAGGTGCATGTCTTTGGAAGTGGGAGGAAGCCGGAGTACCCGGAGGGAACCCATGGAACACTAATCTTTTTCAGTATCGGTCACAGTTGTAATCACCATCCAATCAAAGATGGATGAGGTGAAAGGTCACACGTGCACTTCTTTGACAAGGAATTAGTCTAGTAGTGTCTTTGAAGGTTTGAGAGAGTACACAAGCAACATGTTTACTAGGGCTGCGAATCTTTGGGTGTCCCACGATTCGATTCAATATCATTTCTTGGGGTCACAATTCGATAATGTATCGATTTTTTTTTCGATTCAACGCGATTCTTGATTCAAAAACGATATTTTTCCTATTCAAAACGATTCTGTATTCATTCAATACATAGGATTTCAGTAAGCTCCACCCCAGTCTGCTAACATGCTAGCAGAGTAGTAGATGTTTTTAAAAAAGTTTCTATAATTGTAAAGGACAATGTTTTATCAACTGATTGCAAAAATGTAAATTTGTTTTAACTATTAAACGAACCAAAAATATGACTTATTTTATCTTTTTGAAAACATTGGACAAAGTGTGTTGTCAAGCTTATGAGATGCGATGCAAGTGTAAGCCACTGTGACTCTATTGTTCTTTTTATTTTTATAAACGTCTAATGATAATGTCAATGAGGAATTTTTAATCACTGCTATACTGAAATTATAATTAATATTGATGCTGTTGTTGATAATATTCATTTTTGTTTCACTACTTTTGGTTTGTTCTGTGTCGTGTTTGTGTCTCCTCTCAATTGCTCTGTTTATTGCAGTTCTGAGTGTTGCTGGGTCAGGTTCGGTTTTGGAATTGGATTGCATTGTTATGGTATTGCTGTTTAGTGGTTTGTTGGGTTGATTAAAAAAAAAAAAAAAAAGAGCATCAATTCTAAATCGCACAACGTATTCGAATCGATTTTTTCCCCACACCCCTGATGTTTACTAACGGGTGATGGTTGCAGCACAACCATGGCCGATTGTGACATTTTAGAAACATTCTTGGTAATGTTTCTAAAAGAGAGAACAAAGTATATAAAGAAGCAGGTACTTACTCTTCATGACCGTACTGGGAACCTTCTCGGTGTACTGAACGGGTCCTTGGCTGCCCGTCGAGTCCTCGACGTCTTCATCGCCCAACTTCTGCTGCACCTCTCGCCATGCTGGTGGAAACACAGAAGACTTGATGAACAACACAAAAACAAGGCCTACATAATATGAGATGGAAGAGGTTGAGGCTCAATTAGGCTTTGCTTCTTCCTACACCTTTTAGGGACATGTAATGTGAAACTGTAAATATATAACATACCATATTGTAACTGTATGCTAGTGTAACTATAAACTAATACCACAACTAGAGATGTACGATAATGACTTTTTTGCAGATATTCAGATATTGTCCAACCCTCAATTACTGATACTGATACATACAGTCGTGGAATTAACACATTATTATGCCTAATTTTGTCGTGATGCCCCGCTGGATGCATTAAACAATGGAACAAGGTTTTCCAAAATAAATCAACTTATGGAAAAAAATGCCAACATGGCACTGCTATATTTATTATTGAAGTCCCAAAGTGCATTTTTTTTTTTTTTAACATGCCTCAAAACAGCAGCTTGGAATTTAGGACATGCTCTCCCTGAGAGAGCATGAGGAGGTTGAGGTGGGCGGGGTTGGTGGTAGCGGGGAGGTGTATATTGTAGCAACCCTGAAGAGTTAGAGCTGCAAGGGGTCTGGGTATTTGTTCTGTTGTGTTACGGTGCGGATGTTCTCCCAAAATGGGTTTGTCATTCTTGTTTGGTGTGGGTTCATAATGTGGCGCATATTTGTAACAGTGTTAAAAGTTGTTTATATGGCCACCCTCAGTGTGACCTGTATGGCTGTTGACCAAGTATGTGTTACATTCACTTGTAGATATTGTGTGACTGGGCCGGCATGAAAAGGCTGTGCTTTTAAGGTTTATTGGTGCTCTGTATTTCCCCCTACGTCCAGGTACACTGCAGCGTTTTAAAAAGTCATAAATTTTACTTTTTGAAACTGATACCGATGATTTCCGGTATTACATTTTAAAGCATTTATCGGCTGATAATATCGGCAGTCCATAATTATTGCTGTCATTTAGAAGTGCGCTGCTTCCTACTAAAGATGCTTATAGTAACTACAAACACATTTCAAGCTGATTAAATGTGCTGCAACCACAAAGACAAACAATGTTTGTGTCAATCAAGTGTATAAGTGCTGCAGTCTGCAAACACACAAACATTTCCGCAAGACAAACTTGAATAACGAGACATTTTAGGATGAGGAGATATGTATAACTAGTTACTAAGTGGCTACACTTGACTCTAATAAGTTACTTTTAAATGTTGTGTGCACACGGTGAACTTTGACCCAGCAAGTATGAGTGAACTAGTTGGCTAATGAGCAGCTTTTGTATCAGGATTAGAGATAAACTGCACTTTGTTGCAAGCATGAATCTTATCTAACTTATTCTTTATTGTGGATTTGATGATTTTGGCTCCACATCAGTAAGTCTCATTTCATTAACAAGTCATTGATTAACCACAGGAAGTGGATTCTTCAAGAGAAGTAATAAGTGAGTGGGGTTTGAAACTTGCATGTACATTGGACAGACTTGTTTTGACTTTTGACCTCTTCGCTATTTGTGTTGCAAATGACACCAGGTCTTACTTACCTTCATATACAAATTTGACGTTCTCCTCGTGCGCGGGTGTGAATCCCTCTGCCGGGCTGTCCACCTTCTGTGTGGACGCACTGTGGTAACGCTTCCCATTGAGGCGGTTGAACACAATCTTTGGGGTTGGAGCACTGTGGAGGTGAAACATGTCATTAATAACCACAACAATCTAATACAATACCACAGATTAGTCATTTTTTCCTACGCTTTGACCCCTACAGTTTATAAAACGGTGCAGCCAATTTGTAATTCATAAATAAAAACAGAACACAATGATTTATTCAATTCATATTCAATTGAATAAACTGCAAATACAAGATATTTAACTTTGCACAGTAGAGTTTTAACTTGCACTTACAGATGGAGCGACCAACTGTAGTTACTGACAGTGTTTTTCTGAATTGTTCCCTAGTCCGTGTGGTGATATCCTTTACACACTAATTTCTCTTTTTGATGCCGTACCACCTGAGGTATCGAAGGTCACGGGCATTCAATGTTGGTTTTCAGCCTTGCTGCTTACATGCAGTGATTTCTCCAGGTTCTCTGAACCTTTTGATGGTATTACGGACCGTCGATGGTGAAATCCCTAAATTCTTTGCAATACCTGGTTGAGAAATGTTCTTAAACAATTTACTCACACATTTGTTCACAAAGTGATGACCCTCGCCCCATCCTTGTTTGTGAATGACTGAGAATTTCATGGAATAGAATAGAAAGTACTTTATTGATCCCTAATGGAAATTCAGCAAGCTGCTTTTATACCCAATCATGGCACTCAACTGTTCCCAATTAGCCTGTTCACCTGTGGGATGTTCCAAATAAATGTTTGAAGAGCATTCCTCAACTTGTTCATTCTTTGTTGCCACTTGTGCTAGCTTTTTTAAAACCTGTTGCAGGCATCAAATTCCAAATGAGCTAATATTTGCAAAATATAACGTTTTCCAGTTCCAACGTAAATATCTTGTCTTTGCAGTCTATTCAATTGAATATAAGTTAAGGATTTGCAAATCATTGTATTGTTTTTATTTACCAATTACACAACGTGCCAACTTCACTGGTTTTGGGTTTTGTAGTTTTCATAAAACACAAATCCCTCAGTAAATTCACCAAAACGTCACTGTGGACTTATTCAGTCTGTTTAGCTGATTGGAGAGCAAGCTTCCACAGCTGGTGGGTCTATGCTGTTTTCTTTAAAAACAATTAAAAAAGGTATGTCAATAAACATTTACATTTTGTGGCTTATAGTCCAGTATGGCCGATATACGGAAACTTTATTTTTAATAAAAAAACATTTAGTGGGTGTGGCTTATATGCTCACTGGTGCATACTTAACATCCTGACAAGTAGTAACTACTACACATTCAGTGTTTCATACATATGTGGACATTACTGAGTGTCATCACCTGCTGAGACAAGATGGAACTAAATTTAACCCACCAAGTTACATTTTTAAATACTGTTCTATCTGGATTACAGACAGAATTTGTTTTTAAATAATTGCTTTTGACCGTCGGATGTTTACAGAATAGAAAATAGTATTTATTACCGTAACAGGAAGCTCTACCACAAAAAAATGTTATAATTTTGACAAATACAGTACGTACCCCACATGGTGGCGCTGTTTATAAAGTCAAGAGTTCTCACAACCTGCATTGTGCAAAACCGAATCACTCTGGAATTGATTACACAACTTTGAGGTATGGTTTAAAAACATGGTCACCATCAAGCATTTGTAATACATTTATGCTTTGGATCACAACCCATAGGGGGCACCATACATGTAATTTACATTTATACAGAGCAGGATTCTCAAATCACCTGATTAAAGTAAAGGGGTTCTATTTTCCTATATTCAAACAGTGTTACTGTTCAAGTTGTGTGTAATGTTACAGTCGCCAAAAATATTAAATATACTTGTTACATAAAATTTCTGGATTGTTTTAATGAACACTTGGGCCTACTACGCTACTGTATTTTAATGCTGGTCATTATGGTGGTGCTTGGGGAGCCGAGTATTTTCTGAGGTGGTACTTGGTGACAAATTATTTTCGCACCACAGATGTAGAGGAACTAGGTCACATTGTTGGTGTTTTAACGACATATTCATTTAGTAGAGGTAAATATCAAATAAAAAGTTTATTATTTGGAACTAATTTTGAAACCAATATTCCAAACACATCCAAAAAGGAGTAGGAAGAAGCCCAACTCCACCTTGAAGCAAAAATTATAGTTTACACAATAGCACATTTTTATAAAGTAGTTATGTTCATAATAATAGTGTTTAAACAGGTGAGTAAACCTCAAAATTCTTCAAATAAATTGTATTTTAATGAACACGTATTGGGGACACTGCACATTTCTATTTCAAAGCCAGAAAATTGGAAAAAAGTAATTTAAAATTTGATATTTTACAGAAAGTCAAGTAATATAAAACAAAAAAATAGCAGTGTTAACATCTGTCTTTACAAAACTCAAACATACTGTATAAACTAAGAAAGGCTTGCAGATTCAACTTTCCTTAGAATTATTAACTACAATTTAGTTGCATAACCAGGGTTTCTGATAACTGCTTCACATCTGTGGCACATGGAGTCCACCAACTTCTGGCACCAGTCAACAGGTATTGCAGCCCTGGACAATTGTACTACGTTTCACAATTCCTCTGCATTTCTTGGCTTTGCTTCATGAACAGCATTTTATGTCAGCCCACAAGTTTTCAATGGGATTAAAGGCCTACTGAAATGAGATTTATTTAAACGGGGATAGCAGGTCCATTCTATGTGTCATACTTGATCATTTTGCGATTTTGCCATATTTTTGCTGAAAGGATTTAGTAGAGAACATCGACGATAAAGTTCGCAACTTTTGGTCGCTAATAAAAAAGCCTTGCCTTTACTGGAAGTAGCAGACAATGTGCGCGTGACGTCACCGGTGTGAGGGCTCCTCACATCTGAACATTTTTTATAATATGAGCCTCCAGCAGCAAGAGCTTTTCAGACCGAGAAAGCAACAATTTCGCCAATAATTTGAGCGAGGATGAAAGATTCGTGGATGAGGAAAGTTAGTGAGGCACTAAAAAAAAAAAAAAGGAAAAAGCGACGGCTCCGGGCGGCGGCAGTGGGACCGTTTCAGATGTAATTAGACACATTTACTAGGATAATTCTGGAAAATCCCATACCTGCTTATTGTGTTAATAGTATTCTAGTGAGATTAGATGAGTAAAGTCATACCTGAAAGTTGGAGGGCTGCGGTGAACGCCAGTGTGTCAGAGAAAGCCGATGAGGAGCCAAGATCACAGCTGCTTTTTGACAGCTACAGGAGAAAGTCCCATAATCCACTGATGTCTCCGGTAAGAGCTGACAATTTTCCCATCCAAAAACGTATGTATTGACGTAGAAAAACATGTTCGCTTGACCGCTCTGTGTTAAAGGGGAACATTATCACCAGACCTATGTAAGCGTCAATATATACCTTGATGGTGCAGAAAAAAGACCACATATTTTTTAACCGATTTCCAAACTCTAAATGGGTGAATTTTGGCGAATTAAATGCCTTTCTGTTTATCGCTCATGTGGTGATGACGTCAGAACGTGACGTCTCCGAGGTAATACAGCCGCCATTTTCATTTTCAACACATTACAAACACCGGGTCTCAGCTCTCTTATTTTCCGTATTTTCGACTATTTTTTGGAACCTTGGAGACATCATGCCTCGTCAGTGTGTTGTCGGAGGGTGTAACAACACTAACAGGGAGGGATTCAAGTTGCACCACTGGCCCGAAGATGCGAAAATGTCTGCCGCCAGACCCCCATTGAATGTAACAAAGTGTCTCCACATTTTACCGGCGATGACAGACATGGCACAGAGATGTATGGATAACCTGCAGATGCATTTGCAACGATAAAGTCAACGAAATCACAAAGGTGAGTTTTGCTGATGTAGACTTATGTGCTAATCAGACATATTTGTTTGCGGCGTGACTGCCAGCTAATCGATGCTAACATGCTACGCTAATCGATGCTAACATGCTATTTACAGGCGGTGCTAAGGCAGACATGGCACAGAGATGTATGGATAACCTGCAGATGCATTTGCAACTATAAAGTCAACGAAATCACAAAGGTGAGTTTTGTTGATGTCGACTGCCAGCTAATCGATGCTAACATGCTATTTAACGGACGGTGCTAAAGCAGACATGGCAGAGAGATGTATGGATAACCTGTAGATGCATTTGCAACTATAAAGTCAACAAAATCACAAAGGTGAATTTTGTTGATGTTGACTGCCAGCTAATCGATGCTAACATGCTACGCTAATCGATGCTAACATGCTATTTAACGGACGGTGCTAAAGCAGACATTGCACAGAGATGTACGTATAACCTGCAGATGCATTTGCAACTATATTACGATTCCTTCTACCCACATTTAATGCGAAAAAAACACTTACCAATCGACGGATTTAAGTTGCTCCAGTGTCACGAGATGCGAAAGTCCTGATGGTTTGGTCCGCACATTTTACCGGCGATGCTAACGCAGCTATTCGGCCATACTATGGCTATGAATAGCGTCAATAGCTATTCGCTTCATAGCTTCAGTTTCTTCTGCAATACTTTCATACTCCAACCATCCGTTTCAATACATGTGTAATCTGTTGAATCGCTTAAACCTCTGAAATCAGAGTCTGAATCCGAGCTAATGTCGCTAAATCTTGCTGTGGTATCCGCCGTTGTTTGTTTACATTGGCAACACTGTCTGACGTCACAGGGAAATGGATAGTCGCATCGCAAATAGCGAATATCAAGCACTTTAAAGCTTTATTTAGGGATATTCCGGGGCCGGTAACATTTTGAAAAAAACTTCAAAAAATACAACAAGCTACTGGGAACTGATTTTTATTGTTTTTAACCCTTTTGAAATTGTGATAATGTTCCCCTTTAAAGCTTCACAACAAAAACAAAGAAACACCGGCTGTGTCTCGGTGCTAAAGGCAGCTGCAATCCACCGCTTTCCACCAACTGCATTCTCATTTATAATCTCCATTATTAATTGAACAAATTGCAAAAGATTCAGCTTCCCAAGAATATACAACAATTCTTCTCAACAAAAGAAGAGAAATATAATCTTAGAGAAAAATGTAATTTAAAACATTTGTATGCACGTACAACACTTAAAACCTTCAGTATATCAGTATGTGGAATTAAATTATGGAATGGATTAAGCAAAGCAATCAAACAACGTACTAATATGATCCACTTCAAGAAACTATTCAAACTGGAAGTGTTAAAGTACAAAAATGAAGAACCATGATTAACATTCTGATTTTACTAACTCATTCATTCTCAAAATAATCTGACTTATCTCATCGTATGGATTAAAACTTAAGCAATTATTTATTCATTTATTTATTTATTTATTTGTATTGTGATTACTTATTACTTATGGAGTATACATTGAGAACAGGAAGTGGACAAAAGTTTTAGCAACTGTTATGTAAAGAAAAGGGGTAGGATTAAATAAGCTCTGCTTCTTCCTCCTCCTTTTCGAACATGTTGAAAAGAGAAACTGGAAATTGTGATGTATCATGTTGTATGCTTGCATGTTCGAAATAAACTCAAACTCAACTCAACTCAACTCAAACAGATGTCCAAATTACTGTGTAATTATGCGTTGAAAAGAGACTACTTTTAGCCGTAAGTGGTGCTGGGCTAAAATGTCCCCTCCAACCAATAACGTCACAAACACGCGTCATCATTCCGTGACATTTTCCAACAAGAAACTCCGCGGGAAATTTAAAATTGTAATTTAGGAAACTAAACCGGCCGTATTGGCATGTGTTGCAATGTTAATATTTCATCATTGATATATAAACTATCAGACTGCGTGGTCGGTAGTAGTGGCTTTCAGTAGGCCTTTAAGGTCCAGGGATTGTGCTGGCCACCATAATTTTGCTCACTTGCTGGTGTGTTTGGGGTCATTTTCTTGTTGAAACAGGATTTCTTCCAGTATACTGATGTACTAAAACTGATCCATGATCCCTGGTATGCGATAAATAGGACCAACACCATAGTACGAGAAACATCCCCATATCATGATCCTTGCACCACTGTCTGTCTTCACTGTGTACTGGGGCTTGAATTCAGTATTTGCAGGACATCTGACAAACTGTCTGTGGCTCTTGGACCCAAAAAGAACAATCTTACTCTCATCAGTCCACAAAATATTACGCCATTTCTTTTTAGGCCAGTCAATTTGTTCAGCACGACTTTTTTTTTTTTTTAACAATGGGACTTTGCTGGCTGCTTGGCTTCACATAGACGTGGTCTGATCGTTACAGTACTCACAGGCCATCTTAGATCTTCTTTGATCCTCCTGGAGCTGATCATTGGCTGAGCCTTTGCCATGTTGGTCATTCTCCCATCCATTCCAATAACACTTTTTCTTCCTCGCCTTTTTGGTTTTGGCAGCAATTTTAAAGCGTTATGTATCATTTTGGCTGAACAGCCTATCATTTTCTCACTTTATAGGTTTTCCTCTCTTATTAAATTCTTAATCAAAGAAAGCTCTTATTCTGAACAGTGTCTGGAAGGATCCATTTTACTCTGTTTTTCAAGGACAAATGCACAGCCACATAATGCAGCGTCAGTTGCCATCCATCCATCCGGGAGGAACTCAAAGTAAAGCTGCTGCTCCTTCCCATCGAGAGGAGCCAGATGAGGTGGTTCGGGCATCTGGTCAGGATGCCACCCGAACGCCTCCCGAGGGAGGTGTTTAGGGCACGTCCAGCTGGTAGGAGGCCACGGGGAAGACCCAGGACACGTCGGGAAGACTATGTCTCCCGGCTGGCCTGGGAACGCCTCGGGATCCCCTGGAAGAGCTAGAAGAAGTGGCTGGGGAAAGGGAAGTCTGGGTTTCCCTGCTTAGGCTGTTGCCCCCGCGACCCGACCTCGGATAAGCGGAAGAAGATGGATGGATGGATGTTTTGGACACTCGGGTGAAGAGAGGGGCGGAGCTTTCTACCGATCACCACCTGGTGGTGAGTTGGCTGCGATGGTGGGGGAAGATGCCGGACAGACCTGGGAGGCCCAAACGCATTGTGAGGGTCTGCTGGGAACGTCTGGCAGAGTCTCCTGTCAGAGAAAGTTTAAATTCCCACCTCCGGAAGAACTTTGAACATGTCACGAGGGAGGTGCTGGACATTGAGTCCGAGTGGACCATGTTCCGCACCTCTATTGTCGAGGCGGCCGCAAGGTAGTTGGTGCTTGTCGGGGCGGCAATCCTAAAACCCCTTGGTGGACACCAGTGGTGAGGGATGCCGTCAAGCTGAAGGAGTCCTATCGGGTCCTTTTGGCTCATAGGACTCCGGAGGCAGTGGACGGGTACCGACAGACCAAGCGTTGTGCAGCTTCAGCGGTCGCTGAGGCAAAAACTCGGACATGGGAGGAGTTCGGGGAAGCCATGGAAAACGACTTCCGGACGGCTTCGAAGCGATTCTGGACCACCGTCCGCCGCCTCAGGAAGGGAAGCAGTGCACTATCAACACCGTGTATGGTGCGGATGGTGTTCTGCTGACCTCAACTGCGGATGTTGTGGATAGGTGGAAGGAATACTTCGAAGACCTCCTCAATCCCACCAACACGTCTTCCTATGAGGAAGCAGTGCCTGGGGAATCTGTGCGTCAGTTGCCTTGATCTTTAAATAAGGGCCACTTTTTTTCACATAATTAATGACGTCACTAATTGAACTACGCACTGTGATTTTTTTGAACACGTCCCTTTTAGTAAATGATTCAGTTTCACAGAATCAGCAGCATGCACGGCATGCCTGTTGGGTCTGTTGGTTTTCTATACCTTTACTAAACCTTTTAGAAACTTACTTGCAGTGCAGAAGTTGAAATTCTAAAAAAAAAAAGTTTTTTTATCTTGCTAGTGATGTGGAACTGCTATTATTTTGAACACAACTGTATATCTTATTATAGTGATCATCTAAAGTTAAAGTACCAATGATTGTCACACACATACTAGATGTGGCGAAATTATTCTCTGCATTTGACCCATCACCCTTGATCCCCCCCTGGGAGGTGAGGGGAGCAGTGAGCAGCAGCGGTGCCGCGCCCGGGAATCATTTTTGGTGATTTAACCCCCAATTCCAACCCTTAATGCTGAGTGCCAAGCAGGGAGGTAATGGGTCCCATTTTTATAGTCTTAGGAATGACTCGGCCGGGATTTGAACTCACGACCTACCGATCTCAGGGCAGATACTTTAACCACTGAGTAGGTAGTAAACCAGATGCTGTTAAATACGTAAGAATATTTAACAGAAAAAAAATTGGCGTGTGCACAATAAGTAAACAAAACTTCGCTCCTTGTTATTTTATTTGGGTTTGGTCCTCAAAAAGCTTTTCAGTAACCAGTGACTTACTCGTTGATTCTGTAAATAAAAAAAAACTAAAAAATTGATCTAAACACCTTACTATAATTTATTATACTGAAACCATATTAGTTATTGATAGTGTAGACATCCGGATCGATCGCCCCTACTTTACGTTAAAGCTTCAGCGGTTGGCTTCTTGTGTCCTGTTTGGTGTGTTGCATGTTTATTAGCCATTCCTTTTCCTCTCGTCCTCCAGTGATAATGTACTTAGTTAATTTTACACTATGGTGGTGAGGATTAGAACCTTAGACATTATTTTCCAGCCCGATCCAAGCTATAAGTAGTCTGCTTTAACCGCATAATTACACAGTATTCTGGACATCTGTGTTGCTGAATCTTTTGCAATTTGTTCAATTAATAATGGAGAAGTCAAAGTAGAAAGATGTAGGTGGGAAGCTTTTAGCCTTTAGCCACAAAAACACAGCCGGTGTTTCCTTGTTTAAAATTCCCGAAGGTGAAGCTTTACTATGGAACAGAGCGGTAAAGCGAACATGGATCCCGACCACATGTCAACCGGCAGTTTTCGGTGAGAAAATTGTGGTAATAAGTCGGCTCTTACCGGAGACATCAGCGTAGCTTGCATCCTCCTGCAGCTGCGGACTATTACCTCCTCCCACCGGAGACACTGGCGGTCAACACACCCGTGGCCACACCCCTCTGACTTTCAGGTACCCTATAATCTCACCAAAACACTAGTAACACAATAGGCAGATAAGGGATTTTCCAGAATTATCCAAGCAAATGTGTCTAATAACATCTGAATCGCTCTCACTGCCCTCGTCTTTTTTTTCTTCCTTCTAGTCCTTCACTCTCAATATCCTCATCCACAAATCTTTCATCCTTGCTCAAATTAATGGGGAAATTGTCGCTTTCTCGGTCCGAATCGCTCTAGCTGCTGGTGGCCATGATTGTAAACAATGTGAGGAGCTCTACAACCAGTGACATCACGCGCGCATCATCTGCTACTTCCGGTAAAGGCAAGGCTTTTTTATACCAAAAGTTGCGAACTTGCGAAGATGGAGGTGGGAAGCTTTTAGCCTTTAGCCACAAAAACACAGCCGGTGTTTCCTTGTTTAAAATTCCCGAAGGTGAAGCTTTACTATGGAACAGAGCGGTCAAGCGAACATGGATCCAGACCTCATGTCAACCGGCAGTTTTCGGTGAGAAAATTGTGGTAATAAGTCGGCTCTTACCGGAGACATCAGCGTAGCTTGCATCCTCCTGCAGCTGCGGACTATTACTTCCTCCCACCGGAGACACTGGCGGTCAACACACCCGTGGCCACACCCCTCTGATTTTCAGGTACCATATAATCTCACCAAAACACTAGTAACACAATAGGCAGATAAGGGATTTTCCAGAATTATCCAAGCAAATGTGTCTAATAACATCTGAATCGCTCTCACTGCCCTCGTCTTTTTTTTCTTCCTTCTAGTCCTTCACTCTCAATATCCTCATCCACAAATCTTTCATCCTTGCTCAAATTAATGGGGAAATTGTCGCTTTCTCGGTCCGAATCGCTCTAGCTGCTGGTGGCCATGATTGTAAACAATGTGAGGAGCTCTACAACCAGTGGCATCACGCGCGCATCATCTGCTACTTCCGGTAAAGGCAAGGCTTTTTTATACCAAAAGTTGCGAACTTGCGAAGATGGAGGTGGGAAGCTTTTAGCCTTTAGCCACAAAAACACAGCCGGTGTTTCCTTGTTTAAAATTCCCGAAGGTGAAGCTTTACTATGGAACAGAGCGGTCAAGCGAACATGGATCCAGACCTCATGTCAACCGGCAGTTTTCGGTGAGAAAATTGTGGTAATAAGTCGGCTCTTACCGGAGACATCAGCGTAGCTTGCATCCTCCTGCAGCTGCGGACTATTACCTCCTCCCACCGGAGACACTGGCGGTCAACACACCCGTGGCCACACCCCTCTGACTTTCAGGTACCATATAATCTCACCAAAACACTAGTAACACAATAGGCAGATAAGGGATTCTCCAGAATTATCCTAGTAAATGTGTTTGATAACATCTGAATCGCTCTCACTGCCCTCGTCTTTTTTTCTTCCTTCTAGTCCTTCACTCTCAATATCCTCATCCACAAATCTTTCATCCTTGCTCAAATTAATGGGGAGATTGTCGCTTTCTCGGTCCGAATCGCTCTAGCTGCTGGTGGCCATGATTGTTAACAATGTGAGGAGCTCTACAACCAGTGACGTCACGCGCGCATCGTCTGCTACTTCCGGTAAAGGCAAGGCTTTTTTATACCAAAAGTTGCGAACTTTATCGTCGGTTTTCTTTACTAAATCCTTTCAGCAAAAATAAATCGACCCCCCTTTTAGACCAGTTGATCTGCCGTCTCTTTCCTGCTCTGCTCTCCTCTCCTGCGTGGAGAGGATATCAACTGACCACATTTGCTTTCTTTTATTTAGACGAGTTGGTGCTTTTTGAAATTGTCGCTTTCTCGGTCCGAATCGCTCTAGCTGCTGGTGGCCATGATTGTAAACAATGTGAGGAGCTCTACAACCAGTGACATCACGCGCGCATCGTCTGCTACTTCCGGTAAAGGCAAGGCTTTTTTATACCAAAAGTTGCGAACTTTATTGTCGATTTTCTTGACTAAATCCTTACAGCAAAAATATGGCAATATCGCGAAATGCTCAAGTATGACACATAGAATGGACCTGCTATCCCCGTTTAAATAAGAACATCTCATTTCAGTAGGCCTTTAAATGAAAATTACTTACTTCGGAGTGAGCCACGTCGTCGGCCTTGGCTTCGACTCGGCTGATTTGTTGTCGACTTGTTGCGTGGGACCTGAAGCAAAGTAAAAGCGCACGTGGTGTAATTGCCTGACGTCACATTGCATCATCACGTTGACGTAGGCGACAACACGCGCACGCGCACTGGGCTGGACGCGTCCTCACCTGTCGTCCTCCGTTGTGTAACAAGTTTGCTGGGCCCTCTGGTGATGGTGTACATCATGTGACGACACCAGCCTCAAAAAAAAAAAGCGGTAAGGAAAAAAAATATGTCCGCTCGAACTTCACTGCCGCGCTGGTGACGTCAGCCAGAAGTGTGCGCGTGAAAGTGGACTTGTTGCCCGGATGTGAGAGCACGCGCTCGGTAAGGTGTTATGCCCCCCCACCCCCGCGGCGCGTAGGTCATCCAAGGAGAAAGTGGCTCCACATGCTGGGTATGTCAGACACTCACGGACATAACGCGCACTTCAACTCCGGTGTCCTGTCGGAAAAGCGGTGGTGTTCGCCGGTACCGCCGCGGTGTGACTGGACGCAAGGACACTGCTCACTTTATTCTCACCGAGGTAGTGTTTCCCCACACGACCGGCGTCAAGTCACCCAGCTATCGTTGTAATCACTTCCGGTTGGTCATTTCACAATAAAATACAAGGAACTAGATAGTTATGCCAGCACACGTTTAAGGGAACTAAAAGTTGTACTTAAAGGACAGCCTGTATACAAAATATAGTTAACAGTATACTTTGAATAAAGGCCCATGTCCAAAATAAAACTAAATTCAAAAATATGAATACATTTGCGATGATTTTGATTGATTGATTGAGACTTGTGTACATATTCTGTCCAATTGACCACTAAATGGTAACACCCGAATCAGTTATTCAACGTGTTTAAGTCGAGGTCCACGTTAATCAATACATGGTAAATATCATAAAGTGCAAATATAGTATCTAATTTAAAAAACGTAACCCGAGGCACCTGGGGATAGGTTAATTGGCAACACTAAATTGGCCCTAGTGTGTGAATGTGAGTCTGAATGTTGTCTATCTGTGTTGGCCCTGCGATGAGGTGGCGACTTGTCCAGGGTGTACCCTGCCTTCCGCCCGATTGTAGCTGAGATAGGCAGCAGCGCCCCCCGCGACCCCGAAAGGGAATACGCGGTAGAAAATGGATGGATGATGGATGGTAACCCGAGGGTCCCTGGTTCAATCCCCACCAAGTACCAACCTCGTCACGTCCGTTGTGTCCTGAGCAAGACACTTCACCCTTGCTCCTGATGGGTGCTGGTTTGCGCCTTGCATGGCAGCTCCCTCCATCAGTGTGTGAATGGGCAAATGTGGAAGTAGTGTCAAAGCACTTCTAGTACCTTGAAGGTAGAAAAGCGCTATACAAGTACAACCCATTTATTTATTATTTACTCTACTTGACAACAAACCAAAATAAAGCCCAGTTTAGTATTGAAAGAAACTATGACAATTCAGTCAAGTAGATTTCGCCCTGTCGTGAGAATAAAAGCATGCTAAATTTGGTTCAAAGACTAATAATTCCTGAACCATCCATTTTTTTTTACTGCTTGCACGTGGGCAGAAGGCAATTTACACCCTGGACAAGTCACCATCTTATCGCAGAGACTAATATTTTTAAGGTACAAATACATCATAAACTCTAGTTAAATAGCATTTATTGAATTGGTAGTAACTTACTTCGGTTTAGTTATTCCAATGGTTGGACGTGGGACTTCGTCTGAAAGGACTTTATTTTGAAGGCAGCCTTCTGACTTCCGGTTTAGAGGTCAGCGTTAGTATGGGCTGGTTGGGCAACCCCCTCAGTGACGTCACTTTACGCCTCAGCAGTTTTTTTTGTTTTTTTTTAAGAGTGGGAACTTACCTTTCACCCATTTAAACTAAATCATTGCAAACACATTACACCATTTATGTTGAATACAATCTCTCATTATTGTATGACACACAAGAGTATATGATAACATTTATTTATCAACATGCAGATGTTTTTCACAACTTATACGATATATACACACATACATTAGGTATCTTTTAATCACCCCTTGAAGACTATGAAGAGGAAACACAGTTCATGTGTGGGTCATCAGTCTTTGCACTGCCGCTAATGAGTAGTCTGCTCAGACGGGCTTATCCGAGTGATATCCACCGTGATTATCTCTATGTGGGTCACTCACCTGGGTTCGCTAGCCAAGAGCAATAGTCCGAGTGTTGATTTAAAAAGGTGTTAGTGACGCGGCTAATCAATGAAGATGGTGAGGAAATATCTTCCTGACGCAACGACCGAGGACAGGTGAAAAATCATGGGAAGTCTTTGCTGCGTATACCAAGTATTACATTCAAAAACTGCAATTATAAACATTTAAAACAGGTTGTAGTACTGATTTTACATTTCATAGCAGACATTAGGCCTCTGCTGCTGGCCAGATGGAAGGTCTTGTCACCGTCGAGTCAATGTGACACAGCTGATCTCTATAAGGCTCTTCCTGTGACGTCATGGCACAACATTGCCTCTGATCACATTCATGTTTATACTACACGCACAAAGTCATGTCGTGCGTACTAAAAGGATGGCTCCGGTGGGGTTGGAGTGTCAGTAGTGGGGGTCGCAGTCCTCCACAAGGCTGTCTGTCATGTAGCCCACTTTCAGCAGCTCTTGGTAGTGTTGCTTCTCCACTGCGGTGTTCACCGTCCAGGCGACCACCTCCACTCCCCTCTGACTCCAGTACTGTACGTAGTCCCTGTGGAAGAGCGAAGCAATAGGTGATGTGACACAGGAGACGAGGGCTGGGGCAGTGTTTTTCAACCACTGTGCCGTGGCACACTAGTGTGCCGTGAGATACAGTCTAATATGTGGGGCGGTATAGCTCGGTTGGTAGAGTGGCCGTGCCAGCAACTTGAAGGTTGCAGGTTCGATTCCCGCTTCCGCCATCCTAGTCACTGCCGTTGTGTCCTTGGGCAAGACACTTTACCCACCTGCTCCCAGTGCCACCCACACTGGTTTAAATGTAACTTAGATATTAGGTTTCACTATGTAAAGCGCTTTGAGTCACTAGAGAAAAGCGCTATATAAATATAATTCACAATTCACAATATGCCGTGGGAGATTATCTAATTTCACCTATTTGGGTTAAGAATATGCTTTGCAAACCAGTAATTATAGTCTGCGAATTATGTGTTGTTCTTGAGTGTCCGTGCTGTCCAGAGCTTGGCAGAGTAACCGTGTAATACTCTTCCATATCAGTAGGTGGCAGCCGGTAGCTAATTGCTTTGTAGATGTCGGAAACAGCGGGAGGCAGCGTGTAAGTAAATAAATGATATATGGGTTGTACTTGTATAGCGCTTTTCTACCTTCAAGGTACTCAAAGCGCTTTGTAGATGTCGGAAACAGCGGGAGGCAGCGTGTAAATAAATAAATGATAAATGGGTTGTACTTGTATAGCGCTTTTCTACCTTCAAGGTACTCAAAGCGCTTTGACACTACTTCCACATTTACCCATTCACACACTGATGGAGGGAGCTGCCATGCAAGGCGCCAACCAGCACCCATCAGGAGCAAGGGTGAAGTGTCTTACTCAGGACACAACGGACGTGACGAGGTTGGTACTAGGGGGGATTTGAACCAGGGACCCTCGGGTTGCGCACGGCCACTCTTCCACTGCGCCACGCCGTCCCTAAAGTAAAAAGGTATCTAATGCTTGAACACAAGGTGAGCGCCCCTAAGAAAAGACATTGATGCTTAGGGAAGGCTATGCAGAACAAAACTGAAACTAAATTGGCTACAAGGTAAACAAAATCAGAATGCTGGATGACAGCAAAGACTTACTGTGGAGCAAAGACAGCGTTCACAAAGTACATCCGAGCATGACATGACAATCAACAAAAAATATGAAATATTCTTGATTGCTAAAACAAAGTCGATGCGGGAAATATCGCTCAAAGGAAGACATGAAACTGTTACAGGAAAATACCAAGAAAACAGTAAAATCCACCAAAATAGGAGAGCAAGACAAGGACTAAAAAACTACACACAGGAAAACAGCAAAAAACTCAAAATAAGTCATGGCGTGATGTGACAGGTGGTGACAGTACACCTACTTTGATGCATGCTTGGTTATAATTTAAAGCAGGGGTAGGGAACCTATGGCTCTAGAGCCAGATGTGGCTCTTTTAATGACTGCATCTGGCTCTCTGATAAATCTGAGCTGACGTTGCTTAACACGATAAGTAATGAATAATTCCACTTGTAATCACAGTGTTAAAAATAATGTTAAAATTATAAAACATTCTCATGCATTTTTAATCCATCCATCCGTTTCCTACCGCACCTGTTCAAGAAGTTGCGTTAATGGTAAGAAGTTATTTATTTATTATTGGTTAGTGTGGGGCCTGCCCTCCTGGGGGTTCTTCAGACCCCCAAGCACCGACATGAGAGCCTGTTTCAGGGTTACAATATTGTTTTATTTTTCAATAAGTCTCTCAGTTGCTTTCCAGCAATAGTATTTCCAGCCCCAACCCCGTCTCTCCTCCTGGCTGCTGCTTATAACAGAGCGACAGGTGATTAGATAACAAGGCCCAGGTGGGCCATCTACGCACCTGTCGCTGCAGACCCGCAGGCCACGCCCCCTCCACAGTTAGCTTCAGAATAACAATGTTATTACAAAGAATAAGACACCTGTTATACTCTAGAAATGTTGGTCTTACTTAAAAAAGCACGTGTTTAGTTGTGTTCAGTGTTAAAAAAATGTTTTATATGGCTCTTACGGAAATATATTTTAAAATATTTGGCTTTTTGGCTCTCTCAGCCAAAAAGGTTCCCGACCCCTGGTTTAAAGTCACCTACTTTTTACTGTCGACCGAGTTTCGTTTTTTAATGATTTCTGCTGGTGGTGTGCTTCCGGATTTTATCGACGCAAAAAATGTGCCTCGGCTCAAAAAACATTGAAAAACACTGGGCTGGGGTAGAAGCATAGATGGATTGAGCTGCACAAACTCACTGCGAGACAAAGTTCTTCTGCACCAAGAAGGCTGAAATGCCACACAGCCGCCACAGCACGTGATGGTGGGCCCAATCCAACACGATATCCATTAATGTCAGCCAGTAGTGTTTCCAGAGCGACGAGTATCGCGGGGAGCCATCTCCGAAGCGACTCAGGCTCCATGGCCTGTGGGTCAAGGCGGTGACTATTTGTGGGTCGGTCTGCCTCATCTGGAATGGACACAAGAAGACGTTTGACATCCCCATGACAAAGCAACTAAATTGTGTTCGCGCCTAATCAATATTTTTGGAGATAAAATAAATTCCATTTTGTGCCATTTATCCACGACCATCCCCTGAGCAGTGGTTCTCAACCTTTTTTCCGTGATGTACGCCCTGTGAATTTTTTTTTAATTCAAGTACCCCCTAATCAGAGCAAAGTATTTTTGGTTGAAAAAAAAGAGATGAAGTAAAATACAGCACTATGTCATCAGTTTCTGATTTATTAAATTGTATGTAAATTGTCCAAAATATTGCTCATTTGTAGTGGTCTTTCTTAAACTATTTGGAAAAAAAGATATAAAATAACTAAAAACTTGTTGAAAAATAAACAATTGATTCCATTATAAATAAACATTTCTACACATAGAAGTAATCATCGACTTAAAGTGCCCTCTTTGGGGATTGTAATAGAGATCCATCTGGGTTCATGAACTTCATTCTAAACATTTCTTCACAAAAAAAGAAATCTAACATCAATATTTATGGAACATGTCCACAAAAAATCTAGCTGTCAACACTGTATATTGCATTGTTGCATTTCTTTTCACAGTTTATGAACTTACATTCATATTTTGTTGAATTAATATTCAATAATATTCAATAGGGACGGCGTGGCGCAGTGGAAGAGTGGCCGTGCGCAACCCGAGGGTCCCGGGTTCAAATCCCACCTAGTACCAACCTCGTCAAGTCCGTTGTGTCGTGAGCAAGACACTTCACCCTTGCTCCTGATGGGTGCTGGTTGGCGCCTTGCATGGCAGCTCCCTCCATCAGTGTGTGAATGGGTAAATGTGGAAGTAGTGTCAAAGCACTTTGAGTACCTTGAAGGTAGAAAAGCGCTATACAAGTACAACCCATTTATCATTTATTTAATAAATATATTTATAAAAGGATTTTTGAATTGTTGCTATTTTTAGAATATTTGTAAAAAATCTCACGTACCCCTTAGCATACCTTCAAGTAGACGTACCCCCACTTGAGAACCACTGTTATAGAGCATGATCATGCACGGCCCCATGTGGCAATGTGGAGGTTGAAAACATCCCAGTTCTTGCAAGGACAGCACCTATTGAGCATGTTTGGAACGTGATGGATTGGCTTATAGAGGACATGAGGCCTGAGGGGTCACACCAGATACAGATTGGCTTTCTGACTACCTCGATTTGCAAAAAATGTTTTGATTCAAAAACTTTTCGGTCGGGCCAAATATGCCTCTGTGTGTGTGAACCAATTCTCTGTGTATAATTCATTCAGTCATTCCTTTTGTGTTGTTCCTGCAGGTAAAAAAACAGGGCACAGCATTGTTGCGGAGGCTGAGCCCTCCACATCACGTGTTGCCCAGTACACAGTACCGTAGTTTTCGGAGTATATGTCGCACCTGCCGAAAATGCATAATAAAGAAGGGAAAAAAACATATATACGTCGCACTGGAGTATAAGTCGCATTTTTGGGGGAAATTTATTTGATAAAACCCAACACCAAGAATAGACATTTGAAAGGCAATTTAAAATAAATAAAGAATAGTGACCAACAGGCTGAATAAGTGTACGTTATATAACGCATAAATAACCAACTGAGAAGGTGCCTGGTATGTTAACGTAACATATTATGGTAAGAGTCATTCATATAACTATAACATATAGAACATGCTATATGTTTACTAAACAATCTGTCACTCCAAATTGCTAAATCCCATGAAATCTTATACGTCTAGTCTCTAACATGAATGAGCTAAATAATATTATTTGATATTTTACGGTAATGTGTTAATAATTTCACACATAAGGCGCACCCCCGGCCAAACTATGAAAACTGCGACTTATAGTCCGAAAAATACGGTACTAGTCACTTCTCAGTGCTTCACATCGGTGCCCTTTTTTCATTTTTTTTATTTTTTTACCTTTTGACAAGTTTTGGTTTATTTTGTTAACTTAATATTAGTTCCAATAACTTTAAAGACCACAGTGGAAAGGAGGGAATTGCTGTGGAGTAAAAAGTTAGTTAAAGTCCCAATGATAGTCACGCACACAGTAAGTGTGGTGAAATTGTCCTCTGCATTTGACCAATCCCCATGTTCACCCACAAGGTTTATGAACAGCAGCGGTGGCCGCGCTCAGGAATCATTTTGGTGATTTAACCCCCAATTCCAACCCTTGATGCTGAGTGCCAAGACGCAGTCTGATAGTTTATATATCAATGATGAAATATTAACATTGCAACACATGCCAATACGGCCGGTTTAGTTTACTAAATTACAATTTTAAATTTCCAGCTGAGTTTCCTGTTGAAAACGTCGCGGTATGATGATGCTTATGATGACGCGTGTTTGTGACGTTATTGGTTGGAGGGGACATATTAGCCCAGCCCCACTTGCGGCTAAAAGTCGTCTCTTTTCATCGCGCAATCAAACAGTATTTTGGACATCTGTGTTGCTGAATCTTTCGCAATTTGTTCAAGTAATAATGGAGAAGTCAAAGTAGAAAGATGGAGGTGGGAAGCTTTAGCCTTTAGCCACACAAACACACGGTGTTTCCTTGTTTGAAATTCCAGGAGGTGAAGCTTTACTATGGATTAGAGCGGTCAAGCGAACATGGATCCCGACCACTTGTCAACCGGCAGGTTTTGGCGAGAAAATTGTGGTAAAAAGTCGCCTTTTACCGGAGATCAGCTGAGCTTCTGTCCTGCTGCAGCTTCGTGACTTCTCTCAGAGACTGGCGTCAACACACCCGTGGACACACCCCTCCGACTATCAGGTACTATTTAACTTACCAAAACACTAGCAACACAATAGAAAGATAAGGGATTTCCCAGAATTATCCTAGTAAATGTGTCTAAAAACATCTGAATCGCTCCCAATGCAATCGCCTTTTTTTTTTTAACTATTTTTTTTCTTTCTAGTCCTTCAGTCTAAATTTCCTCATCCACGAATCTTTCATCCTCGCTCAAATTAATGGGGAAATTGTCGCTTTCTCGGTCCAAATAGCTCTTGCTGCTGGGGGCTCACATTATAAACAATGTGAGGATGTGAGGAGCCCTCACAACGGTGACGTCATCGTCTGCTACTTCCGGTAAAAGCAAGGCTTTTTTATTAGCGACCAAAAGTTGCGAACTTTATCGATGTTCTCTACTAAATCCTTTCAGCAAAAATATGACAATATTGCAAAATGATCATAGACACATAGAATGGACCTGCTATCCCCAATTGAATAAGAACATCTCATTTCAGTAGGCCTTTAACTGACCAGCATCTCAGAGCTATCCTGAGAATTGCCACAACCAAACTCACTCCAGACTTTGATGCCTTGGCCAAAAAGGGAGATCAACAACACTGTTCCCACTGAAACTGTGAGTTTCACTGCTGTTATTCTATGATAATCAAATGTAAATAATTCAAGTAAATCAATTGTATACTGAGAATTTCTGTACTGTGTTTATTCTTAATCAAATGAAATTAATGCATTTGAAAAAAAAAAATTGTACAATGAGCCTTGCTGCCTATTCATGATATGTTACATGTTTGTAGGCCAAATCCTCTCACGTAATGGCTTTTACATGTAATTTATATTATTTCACACAAACACTCCATCCATCTGTTCCTGGCCCGGCCCCCCTGTCAAATCTTAGAACCCAATGTGGCCCTCCTGGCAAAGTTTGCCCACCCCTGCTCTAACCACAAGGCCACTGAGCAAAAAGAAAAGAAAATACTATTTGCAATTAAGTATGGATGTATTGACAAAGCAGGCTTCGCACCACAGCAAGTTTTAATTGTGACCAGACTTTTCTGGAAAAATATGCCAGAGAAGACTTTTTTCACTGCGGAGGAAAATACACTACCTCTCCTTCAGCAGCCTGTCTTTAAGGCATAACACACAGTCTGCTGCTTTTTCTTGAGCTTCTCTGCCAATGTTCATGGGGGTGGATTTTACAGTAAATGTGTGTTATTGTAGCAATGTGGTAGTTAAAGATAAGGGTTTTTGTGGTATCGGATTGTTTGTGAGGGTGTTGGCAGAGCAGTTCAGCATTTTTTGGCTTGTTAGTAAATAGAAAGTTGATCCATCACCTCCTTGTTTGTATTATTTACAATACTGTATAGCACTTTATATTGTGTTCAATCTAGTAGACAACCCGCCACTAAAATATGAATTTTTGTCGAGGCTTGAACCCATTGTATTTATTTACATTGTTATAGAGAACATTGCCTCACTGTACAAACCTTTCGATTCACGAACCCAGTTCAAGAACATGGATTATTCTGGCAAAGGAGGCAAGCTGACTAACACACATTACCATTATTATTCAACTTAAAGGGGATCTGCACATTTTTGAGAATGTATTTTCGTTCACAATCAATATTAGAGACAAGAACACATGTCTTTTTTAGGTGGTCTTTATGAAGAATTACCCGTACATTTCCATTGTATCTTTTTGCAAGGGTGCGTTTTGTGAATTGTGAATTATATTTACATAGCGCTTTTCTCTAGTGACTCAAAGCACTTTTACATAGTGTAACCCAATATCTAAGTTACATTTAAACCAGTGTGGGTGGCACTGGGAGCAAGTGGGTAAAGTGTTTTGCCCAAGGACACAATGGCAGTGAGTAGGATGGCGGAAGCTGGGATCGAACCTGGAACCCTCAAGTTGCTGGCACGGTCGCTCTACCAACCAAGCCGTACCGTCCCAAATTGTAACATATCAAAAATCCAGAAGCTTCCTGTAATGGGTTTACTGTGTTGTTGCTGTCAAGTACAAATAATAATAATAATAATACATTTTATTTCTAGACACTCAAGGACACCGTACATTTGTTAAAATGACATCACTTGTGTTGGACATCAATTGCTGCACTTGATTTTCACACCCTGAGCTAGTTAAACTAAGCCCTGTGGATTCTCACACAGGTGGTTCCACACTCCCAGCCTGTCTCACCTTGTAGATGACTTTGGGCTCAAAGGAGCAGACGATGCTGCAGTTGTACAGGACCGAGTGCTTCTTGTGCAAAGCTGAAAGAGCTGCTGCGGCCTGCCAAGGAATGGACAGCCACGTGGTTATTACAGGTCAGTCTGTGAGCATGTACTCCTATCCAAACACACTGGAACTCTAGAGTGTTAGTCCGACAATCATCACGTACTGCAAAAAAGTCAAACAACAAGCCAGTGAACAAGCAAAAACAGCAGCAAACATGGAGACCAGGCCTATTCAATAGGCGTCCCACACTGTAAAAAGTCAGTGTTCAAAAACTAGAAAAAAAAATTACAAAAATGAGGGGTATTTAACTTTAACTAAGCAAAATTATCTGCCAATAGAAACAAGAAAATTCGGCTTGTCAACACTTTCCAAAACAAGTAAAATGAGCTAACCTCAATGGACCCAAAAATACCTTAAAATAAGTATATTCTTACAATAACAAGTGCACTTTTCGTGGTAGAAAAAAAATGAGACCTTTTTTTCAATATGTTAACATCCATCCATCCATCATCTTCCGCTTATCCGAGGTCGGGTCGCGGGGGCAACAGCCTAAGCAGGGAAACCCAGACTTCCCTCTCCCCAGCCACTTCGTCTAGCTCTTCCCGGGGGATCCCGAGGCGTTCCCAGGCCAGCCGGGAGACATAGTCTTCCCAACGTGTCCTGGGTCTTCCCCGTGGCCCCCTACCGGTTGGACGTGCCCTAAACACCTCCCTAGGGAGGCGTTCGGGTGGCATCCTGACCAGATGCCCGAACCACCTCATCTGGCTCCTCTCGATGTGAAGGAGCAGCGGCTTTACTTTGAGTTCCTCCCGGATGGCAGAGCTTCTCACCCTATCTCTAAGGGAGAGCCCCGCCACACGGCGGAGGAAACTCATTTCGGCCGCTTGTACCCGTGATCTTATCCTTTCGGTCATGACCCAAAGCTCATGACCATAGGTGAGGATGGGAACGTAGATCGACCGGTAAATTGAGAGCTTTGCCTTCCGGCTCAGCTCCTTCTTTACCACAACGGATCGGTACAACGTCCGCATTACTGAAGACGCCGCACCGATCCGCCTATCGATCTCACGATCCACTCTTCCCTCACTCGTGAACAAGACTCCTAGGTACTTGAACTCCTCAATATGTTAACAAATATTCTTAAATGAAGTAAATGCTAGTGCCATTATCTTGCCATAATGATATGCGCTCGGCATTACATTTCTTGAAACCAGCAAACTTGTACTAAAAACTAATTTATTGTTCTTAATGGAAAGGCAACAAGGCAAGCGCTTGTTACTCTTGGTGTCTCCTACCCGCTCAAACAAATCATAAGGTCTAAAAATGCATTTTTCCCATCGATAACATGACATCATCGCATCAAGTGCGTGCTCTTTCAGTCAATTAGTGCGCAAATATTCAGTCCGGCCCCCGGCCAAAATTGTTTTAATTGTAATTTTGATGAATTTATCTGAATGTGCATGAACTATTTATATTAAAAATTGTTTGAAATGTCAAATGTTTGAATTTTAACTGTCAGTTTACTGTACTACTATATGAGTACGTATTTTCTATTGCTTCATTGAAAATAAAACAGCAAAGTCCCTTTGGCTGTCATCTGTTGTAATTATGAGACACAAATGTGTCAAAATCATGATGTTTTTTCATGCTTAAAATAAGAAATTATTACTTTAAAAAAGTAGTTTTATACTTGTAAGTGTTGACACAGTTTTGCAACAGTTGATATTAAAGTTTCAAGCATGTTTTACTCAATATAAGTCATCAAATCTCAGCAACAAGCTGTAGTATCTTACTGAGATCATTTAGGACGAAAACCCTTAAAATAAGTAAAACACTCTAACATAAAATCTGCTTACTGAGACGAAATGTCTTATCAGACAGGAAATAAGCAAATGTCACCCTTATTTGAGATATTTAATCTTACTTAGATTTCAGTTTTTGCAGTGCAGGAGCGATACTCAAGTGACCCAGCCTGTGTCATTCAAAGAAGAAAAAAAAAACTAAGGGGAAAAAAAATGCGGGCACTTAGAAAATTCCTATTGTAGTAAAGACTGTGAATGCACACTGAGTAGCCTAGCAACAATCAACCCACATTGTCCAGCTTTGTTGTAAAAGTGAGTAAGCGTCATACTGATGACAGCAGGCTACTGAGATTAACTTAAAACATGTCTCTATCAACATAGTAACACAAAATGGTGGGTTTAATCTAGCATGGGCTGGTTTTTTTTTACCCTAAATCGATTAAACATGCTTAATTTGCAACTAGAGCTTTGTGGTAATTAAAAGATGACAATGTTCAGATACATTATTTGGACAAACACCCGGCACTCTACAGTTGCACAAAAAAATTGAATAACATTCAAATCGCGATTCTTATTCATCTCAATTTTGAATCGGTTTATAATTTTTTTAAATCGCATGCACGCACGCACGCACGCACAGACAAACTTTCCTGAAGGACCTCAGGAAAGAGCTGTACAACGATGGTGCAAGCATGCACCAGACTCCCAAACTTTGAAAGATAGTATTGCTATCACCACCAGTAACCTATTTGAAAGGACAAACAATAAATTAACATTGTTGCTTTTTCATTATAGTAAATTGTATCCATGTATTATTTGTCATGACCTTCTAAGTACTAGCGATATCTGGTCTGGTTTTGAAAATGTGTCCCAACCCAATTTGTGATTAATCATCCTTTCATTTGAGCTGAAATCTCTTTTGTTGACTGCACCTGGTCTGGATGGCCTTTTACGTCAAAGTATATGGTGAGCTGTAGTTTGAGGCATTCTTCCACAGCCTGCTCCAGTGTTGGGATCTTCTCTCCAGCAAACCTGTCCCTATCAAAAGGAAAGCATGGATGTTTTAGAAGTACCTTGCAAGAAAATGTACAGTTAACTAGTAAACTTGAATGATGAATTACATTTATTACATTTAAAATACTCAAGTGGGGAACTTATTAGTAGTTTTCCCTTATTAGAAGCAACCAAAATAATTGTAGTCCAAATTATTACATGTTGTTTTATGCATGCATGCAGCGACAGTGTGTTTTAACACAAATACATCCTTGGCTTTATTTCCTTAATCCAACAAGTTGTGACACACCTTCAGTCATTATTTTAACAACAACTTGTTTCATGTAAAGTCAAACTGAGGTGTCACTATACACTATCAATTTTGAAGTATTTTGTTACTGTCGAATCCTCTTCTTTGCATGCAGAACCAGAATAAAATAAAGTCCTAAGATAAACCTGTCCCTAGCAAAAGGAAAACATGGATGTTTTAGAAGTAACTTGCAAGAATATGTACAGTTAACTAGTAAACTTCAATGATGACATTTATTACATTTAAAATACTCAAGTGGGTCACTTATTAGTACTTTTCCCTCACTAGAAGCAATCAAAATAATTGTTGTCCAAATGTTTAATGTTGCTTTACGCATGCATGCAGCGACATGGTGTTGTTTTGCATAATCCAAACTAGGTTTGACATGCCCTTTCTTAGCGTTTTGGAAGGCTTGCGTCTCATATTAAAATGAGTCATTGCAACGACTTGTTTTATGTGGAGTCACACTGAGGTGTCACTATACACTATCACAGGGGTGCCCACACTTTTTCTGCAGGCGAGCTACTTTTCAATTGACCAACTCGAGGGGATCTACCTCATTTATATATATCATTTATATTTATTTATTTATGAAAGAGACATTTTTGTAAACAAGTTAAATGTGTTTAATGATAATACAAGCATGTGTAACACATATAGATGTATTTCTTTCACAAAGACAAGAATATAAGTTGGTGTATTACCTGATTCTGATGACTTGCATTGATTGGAATCAGACAGTAATGATGATAACGCCCACATTTTCAAAAGGAGGAGAAAAAAAGTTGTCCTTTCTGTACAATACCACATGAAAGTGGTTGGTTTTTGGCATCTAATTAATCCAGCTTCCATACACTTTACAAGAAAAACATTGGTGGCAAATTCCGTAGCTTGCTTGATTGACATTCACGGCACCCGAGGGTCTTGTGAGATGACGCTGGCTGCTGCCAGTTCATTATTATGAAAAAATGACAGAGAGGAAGGCGAGAAACGCTTTTTATTTCAACAGACTTTCGCGCCGTCCCTTCCGTCAAAACTCTAAAGGCCGACTGCACATTTCCTATCTTCACAATAAAAGCCCTGCTTCATGCTGCCTGCGCTAACAAAATAAGAGTCTCGGAAAGCTGGCGTGCACAAGTGATGTGCACGCCAGCTTTCTGAGGGATCGCTTGTGCACGCCAGTTTTCCGAGACTCTGTATTTAGTTAGCGCAGGCAGCATGAAGCAGGGCTTTTATTGTGAAGATAGGAAATGTGCAGTCGGCCTTTAGAGTTTTGACGGAAGGTACGGCGGGAGAGTCTGTTGAAATAAAAAGTGTTTCTCGCCTTCCTCTCGGTCATATTTTCATAATAATGATCTTGCAGCAGCCAGCGTCATCTCACAAGACCCTCCGGTACCGTGAATGTCATTTAAGTGACGTCTTGGTGAAGATTGATGATCACTAATTCTTAGGTCTATTTTTTTTAAAAGCCTGGCTGGAGATCGACTGACACACCCCCCGCGGTCGACTGGTAGCTCGCGATCGACGTAATGGGCACCCCTGCACTGTCATTTTTGAAGTATTTTGTTACTGTCATGTCTTCTTTGCATGCAGAACTAGAATAAAGAGGTCATGTATGGTAGTGGGTGGATTTGTGCAGCCAATATGTCTGCTTTCAATTTCTATATCGACCATGTACAGAACATGTACTTGTGTTAGAGATGACCGATTATCGGCGCCGATATTTGGCATTTAGACAAATATCAGTATCGGCCTCTTTATATCAACACATATTGCTTTATTTTCAGTTTGTTTGTAGCAGATTCTAAGCACACTACTGTCATTTTGTGTTTGCAAACCTCACAAAAGCACAAGTTCTAATTAGAACTCACTGACATACATTAGCACAGTTGTTTTTTTTGTTTACAACTACAACAAAACTACATCAGCAGATACAATATATACACATACGATACCAGTATTTAGTATTTAAAAATAATTAGTCAAATAGATAGTTATAAACACTGCTCAAGCACCAGCCCATTTACCCTGCAAGAGAAGAGTTGCTTTCAATTTCCCCAGGACATTTCCCATATGCTCCTCTTAGACACACGTATTAAAGGTGGTTGTGAATTCCCTTAAATTTTGTTTGGCGCTAAATTAACCACAACATTAATGCCGCAATAAATCCTTTGTCACTACATGTCCGATATTTTCTAAAAAAGAATGTTAAAAAAAACTACTTAAAGCTTTGTCCAGCTGTTCACTGCCAAATACTATTCATGTTTAAATCATTTTTACTGCAAATGAATATCGACCCAAATTTTCTTGACTACCAATAATCCGTATCAGCCCTGAAAAAAATCATCTTGGTCGATCCCTAACTTTTTGCCTTTTAAATTGCCAAAGATGACAAATATATACACATATATATACACACCATATTCAAATATTGTAGAAGGAAATAATTACTCTACCAGAGTCGATGTTTAGCAGCCGCGTCCAGTTTTCCCAAGTCAGCAAATCTCATTTGGTTGAGGGGTCCTGACCCGTTTGTGGTCCGATCCACGCTGTCGTCATGCATTAGGATTGGGACTCCATCTGCAGAGAACTCCAAGTCCAGTTCTACTCCTGTTGCTCTGTTCTTGCTTGCCTGGTACAGGACACACACAACATGAAGTGGGACTTTGGCACAAACGTCACCTTTTTCAAACCATACATCTCCCATGAAATATCATGACCACATTATCTGCAGCATGGGTGTAATCCAAGATGGCAACTTGTGTAAACTTGTGTTTGTCTTCATTGGCTTTTTATTTAATACATGTTTATTTTTTTTAAGTAGTTTAATTGGATTTATGGTTAGTCTTTTTCATCTTTTTAGTCCTGTTTCTTACAAACATTTTGCCCGAATGATTGAGGACGCTTTTGGGTACAGTGTTTGGCTGCTGCATCTGGCAGCCAGCTGGGGCCTGTCCATCCAGGTCGGAACCTGCTACGTCCTGGGTCCTTTCCATCCGGCGCCGAGGGCTACTACAGTGCTGTCGAGCGTCATGAGCCGTGGTTTTGGTCCGGCGTTGTGTCCTGCTTCTTCTGCCAACCTGTTGGGGACCACCGCGTCGATCCACCTGCCTGACCCGGTAGCCCTGGAGCCGTCAGCCAATATGGTGTCCTGGATCAGAGTCGGTCTTGTGACCAGCAGTTCCTGTGTACCTGCTCTCGCCGTGGGGCCACCGCATTGATACATCTGCTTGGACCGGGAAGTAAGGAAGGCGTCTCTTTCTTTAGGTTCTGGTGCTGGGAATTGTTTATCCGGCTGTCGGCAGCTAGTCCAGTTTTTCATGTGTTCGTTTCGCGATGCTCCTTCAAAGACAGTGGTTCTTAACCTTGTTGGAGGTACCGAACCCCACCAATTTCATATGCGCATTCACCGAACAATACTTTAGTGAAAATGTTTTTTTTTAAATTCAAATTCAAGAAAAAGTCATGTTTTTTTTTACTTGTGCACAAAATGAACCGTGCATGAACATCACCTTGTTCAAAGAACAAAACCAACACAGTGCATGAACTTACAACAAATTACACACCTTACACACATTACCATAAATTGATTCACTTGGACCCCGACTTAAACAAGTTGAACAACTTATTCGGGTGTTACCATTTAGTGGTCAATTGTACGCATATGTACTGTACTGTGTAAACTGTGCTGTTTCATATAATGTATTCTCTTCCTTTGTAATCTGCTAGTAAAAGTTTCAATCAATCAAAAAAACAGCAAATCAGATGGAAAATTAGAGGGAACATTGTTTCGGGGTATCCATAATACGCTGACAAGGAGAAGTTTTCATTTACACGATAAGTCGGATGTGTCTTTATCTCCGTGGCGGAGACTCCGCCGAACCCCTGAGCCCGACTCACCGAACCCCTAGGGTTCGATCGAACCCAGGTTAAGAACCACTGTTCAAAGAGCTACAAAATAGAGTTCCGGTTTAGATAACTCTTTTACTCTTTTTAGCTTTGCTTCATCTGGTGCGGAGCCATGGAGACTCTAATGAGCATCATGATCTGTTAGTCCCTCAAAAAGGCACAAACTGTAACATGACTTTTCCAGATACTGTCTAAATAGGAATTTACCTACTGAATAACTGATTTTACCATTGTTTACATATCGTTTTAGTCCTCATGGCTTGAGAAGCGCTAGTCTAACCTCAAATATTTTCCTGTTATGCCCCGACTATTTGACAAGGACTAGGTTAGGCATATTCAATCAGCACCTTCATCAATCCTGGTTAAAAAAATACATGTTTTATTGTTATTTTGCTCCTATTGTCAGCAAATGTTCAACCTAACTCAGGTCCAGCTCTTAAAGGCCTACTGAAACCTACTACTACCCACCACGCAGTCTGATAGTTTATACATCAATGATTAAATATTAACACTGCAACACATGCCAATACGGCTTTTTTAGTTTACTAAATTACAATTTTAAATTTCCCGGTAGTTTCGTCTTGAAAACGTCGTGTAACGATGACGTGTATGGGTGACGTCACGGGGTTTTAGGAAGTGTGAGCACTACGCACACACACAGGTAAAAGTCGTCTGCTTTAACGGCATAATTACACAGTATTTTGGACATCTGTGTTGCTGAATCTTTTTCAATTTGTTCAATTAATATTTGTGAAGTCACAGTAGAAAGATGGAGTTGGGAAGCTTTAGCCTTTAGCCACACAAACACACGGTGATTACTTGTTTAAAATTCCCGGAGGTGAAAATTTACTATGGATCACAGCGCGGTCAAGCGAACATGAATCAGACCAAATGTCAACCAGCAGGTTTCGGTGAGAAAATTGTGGTTAAAAAGTCAGTTCTTACCGGATAAAAGCTGTGTTGTGCCATCCATAGCTGCCGTCGACTCCCCTGAGACACTGCGTGTCAACACCCGGCCGTGGACACACCCCTCCGACTATCAGGTAATATTAAACTCACTAAAACACTAGCAACACAATAGAAAGATAAGGGATTTCCCGGGATTATCCTAGTAAATGTGTTTAAAAACAGCGGAATACGTCCCAATGCTATCGCGTTTTTTTTTTAAACTCGTTTTTTTTCCTAGTCCGTCGCTATCAATATCCTCAAACACAAATCTTTCATCCTCGCTCAAATTAATGGGGAAATTGTCGTTTTCTCGGTCCGAATAACTGTTTTTGTTGGAGACTCCCATTAAAATCAATGTGAATATATGAGGAGCCATCAACATGTGACGTGATCGTCTGCGACTTCCGGTAAAGGGAGGCTTTTTCAGGAAGTACCAAAAGTGGCAAACTTTATTATCGATTTTCTCTACTAAATCCTTTCAGCAAAAATATGGCAATATCGCAAAATGATCAAGTATGACACATAAAATGGACCTGGACCTGCTATTCCTGTTTAAATAAGAAAATCTCATTTCAGTAGGCCTTTAAGTGCTTGAGTACCACTCGTCATTTGGAAGGTAGATCTGGACTTGGCATTATTCACCTAAATGTTAGAGGTCTACTTCCCAAACTGGATCTAGTGAGGATCTGGGCTAAATATACTGAAACAAACATACTTGTCTTGTCTGAAACCTGGCTTAGGAAATCAATCACGGATAAAGATATTGCAATTAAGGGCTATAATGTTTTTTGCTGTACCGTCCTAGAAAAGGTGGCGGAATTGCAACAAGTGGATTCACGCTAGGGCTGGGCGATATGGCCTTTTATTAAAATCTCAATATTTTTAGGTCATGTCACGATACACGATATATATCTCGATATTTTGCCTTAGCCTTGAATTAACACTTGATGCATATAATCACAGAAGTATGATGATTCTATGTGTCTACATTAAAACATTCTTGTTCATATTGCATTAATATATGCTCATTTTAAACTTTCATGCAAAGAGGGAAATCACAACTCAGTCAGTTGACCATAACTGTATTTATTAAACAGTTATTAAGCAGTGGCACAAACATTCATGTCATTTCCAAAACAAAGTGCAAGATTGTCAGAGACATTTTAAAACAAGCTATTAGTGCACTTTTGTGCATGATGTCTCTAAGATGACGTATCGAAACAACACTAAAAGAGCACTTTTTGTACAGAACGCCACTACAATAGTTTAAAACAAATAAAGTGCACTTTGGTGCATGATGTCACATAAGATATTTCAATAAGTGTCAAATAAAAATTAGCTGCATAATAGGAAATCAAATAGTTTATGTCCTTCGCTATGTGGTAGGTTACTGTGGACGTTATCTCCTTCTGTTGTTGACTATTTGTTTCATACTGTGTTGATCTGGAAATGGTTTCTTGGTCATTTTGTGGGAGTGGCACCGAACGGAGATGTTGACATGCAGAGTTTCAAGCACTCCTTATTCTCTAGTAGGTGACTTTTCAAGTGAAGCTACAAATTAGCGGTAAGGCTTTTGACTACTTGACATATTACGGTTGCATATTGCAATATCTTTATCCGTGACAACATCTTCCCGCTTGAGGCCAATCCACCGCCAGACGATGGACCCTGTACTCTGTTTCTTGGGAATTAATTCTTCTTCCTTCATTTGTTACAAGATTCGCACCTTCTTTCTCTCGTATTACAACTCGCACCGCACCGCTAGCATCACAGCTAACGTTACCTATGCTGCGACCTCTTTGCTCCGTGAGGGCGTATGACGTTGCACGCGCGACAGTATGTGACATATGCAAAAAGGTGCACTTGTTTTATGTCTCTGTGAAAAGGAAAGAAAAGAAAGAGTGAGAAACGCATGTAGTGTAATGCCCGCAGCTAAAAGCAACTGCGTGAGAACGTATACTCGAATATAACAATATAATCATTTTCAAAGAGACAAACCCGCGATATATCGAGTATATTCGATACATCGCCCAGCCCTAACTGACACCCTTCTTTTCATTCCGCTATGGCAGTGGTTCTCAAATAGGGATACGCTTACCCCTGGGGGTACTTGAAAGTATGCCAAGGGGCACGTGAGATTTTTAAAAAAATATTCTAAAAACAGCAACAATTCAAAAATAATTTATAAATGTATTTATTGAATAATACTTCAACAAAATATTAATGTAAGTTCATAAACTGTGAAAAGAAATGCAACAATGCAATATTCAGTGTTGACAGCTAGATTTTTTTTGTGGACATGTTCCATAAATATTGATGTTAAAGATTTCTTTTTTTGTAAAGAAATGTTTAGAATTAAGTTCATGAATCCAGATGGATCTCTATTACAATCCCCAAAGAGGGCACTTTAAGTTGATGATTACTTCTATGTGTAGAAATATTTATTCATAATTTAATCACTTGTTTATTTTTCAACAAGTTTTTAGTTATTTTTATATCTTTTTTTTTCCAAATAGATCAAGAAAGACCACTACAAATAAGCAATATTTTGCACTGTTATACAATTTAATAAATCAGAAACTGATGACATAGTGCTGTATTTTACTTCTCGATCTCTTTTTTTCAACCAAAAATGCTTTGCTCTAATTAGGGGGTACTTGAATTAAAAAAATGTTCACAGGGGGTACATCACTGACAAAAGGTTGAGAACCACTGCGCTATGGCACCAACACGCGGAGCTGCTGAAACCAAAAAATGCTCTTGAAGCCCGTAAACACGCATGTGCTGGCGATTTATCAATAGTGAAAAAATTACCGACATTTTCATTTATTGTTCAGTTAACTGACTTATCGAATATCGGCCCAGACCGAGAGGTATATGGAAAAAAGGGAGGTAAATAATTTAATAAACATGCTTTTACAATTTATTTCAACTTCATACACACATTGACAGAGTGCTCATTGCAAACTCGATTGTTTTCACATGGCATTAAATCGATTGCAACGGTTCGGTTTGTCTTAAAAGATGTTTCGCCTCTCATCCAAGTAGGTTTTATCAGTTCATGCTCATTGACTAGATTGGTCAGATCTTGCCTTAGACAAGTCAGATCTAGTCTAGCGGCTGTCAAAATTCAGTGTTTTATCATTCATAGTTAATATTGTAAATCCCACATTCTTTACTTTCATGTACATTCTGGGTGTCTCATTCAGTAAAAAAAGCTTGAAATTCAATTCCGTTTTTTAAGGCGGTCCTTCATAAAGTTTTTAACATTCAATCAGACATTATTGTGAAGTTTTGTATTAGTGTTCTTAAAAATCAGATATACCAGGGGTCGGCAACCTTTACCACTCAAAGAGCCATGTTGACCCGATATTCTCCCGAATATCTGCTGATGGCCACTCAGTTAACAAAAATGAGGGCGTGCTATGAAGCCATTGCCTTTGACGCCTTCTACAACATGTACAAACAGCTTGCCAGCCCAGAATCATGTTAACATGTTGTATATGGCTTCCGCAGATACACGTACGACTGCAAGGCATATAGTCAACAGCCATACAGGTTACACTGAAGGTTGTGATAAGAACAACTTTAACACTCTAACTAATATGCGCGACACCAAACAAGAATGACAAACACATTTCGGGAGAACATCCGCACTGTAACATATTATAAACGCAACCTAACAATTACCCAGAATCCCACGCATCCATGACTCTTCTTGGCTATATTATACACCCCGTTAGCACCAAACCCTGCGCCCCCCCGTGCGTCGGTTGAGGTGGGCGGGGTCGGGAGCGCGGGGTTTGGTGCTAGCGGGGTGTATAATATAGCCAAAAATAGTCATGGATGCGTGGAATTCTGGGTAATTGTTATGTTGCGTTTATAATGTGTTACAGTGCAGATGTTCTCCCGAAATGTGTTTGTCATTATTGTTTGGTGTGGCGCATATTAGTAAGAGTGTTAAAGTTGTTTGTATCACAACCTTCAGTGTAACCTGTATGGCTATTGACCAAGTATGCCTTGCAATCTCGAACGTGACGTGTGACGATAGAAGCAGCGTGCAGATAGCATGGTGTAAAAGCAGGCGCTATGACATGTTGTAGAGGACATTAAAAGTAAAGCCATCACGGCACGCCCTCTATATTGTAGTCCGAGTGTAAGTCGGAGAATGTTAACCCCGGGTGATGTCCGGGAGAGGCATCAAAATCCGGAAACCCCCCAAAACAATCGATCATGCAGCTGAGCCACATCAGGGTGGCCAAATAGCCGCATGCGGCTCCGGAGCCGCGGGTTGCCGACCCCTGAGATATACCAAGCACATTTTTTTTGTCTAAATTTGGCCCCCAAGTGAAAATAATGGCCCAGGGCTGATCCAGACAGAGTCCATAAATCCCATTTCTAGTCCTTGCAGGACGCGCCTAGAAAACACCGGAAGTGACGTCACGTCCGAGCAAAACTATAAAAAAATACAATTTAGGCGCAATACTTTTAAAGGAGCTAATATCTAAAACTTTAATAATTACATGCGATGCCCATTTTGCCACATATTGTTCACAAATGTGCATACGTCAATGTAAATGAGCGCAGGAGTGGCATATATCAATCAATCAATGTTTATTTATATAGCCCCAAATCACAAATGTCTCAAAGGACTGCACAAATCATATAGAATAGAATAGAATGTAAAGTGGATTTAAAAGAGAAACAAATGACTCACCAGCCGGATGGCGGCGATTGTGTTCTCCGGTGCGTCGTGTCCTCCGCCTCGGTGGGCGACCACGGACACCTTGCCGGAGACGTCCGGGTGAAGCACTTGTCGGACTCGGCTGGCCGGCAGCTGCGGGAAGCGAAACATGGCCAGGAAGAGATAGAGGAAGCCCGTCAAGACGCTGGAACACACCGGACTCCGGGTGGCCAGCAGCACCACCACGAAGACGACGGTGTAGAGCGAGACCTCGTCGCCCAGCTGCAGCATGTCGTCCCGCGGTCCAAGCGGACTCGGGCGGGCTAGAAAATGTCCAAAATGATAGCGCCTGTCCCTGAATGACTATTTGGGGGCTTTCGTCACGGGAACTGTACAAGCAGGCAGCTGCTCTCGCGCGAACTGCGGTCTCTCGCGTCACTTCCGAAAATGTGACGTCACACTGTTGTAACGGTAACCATCAGTGTTAACATCAGGGGTCTCAAACTCACTTCACCTGGGGGCCACTGGATGCAGAGTCCGGGGGAGGCTTGGCCGCAAGAAAAGATTTCCTAAAAAAAATGTTACATACTCCTCAGCATGTCTTTCTTTCTTCTTAGTTTATTTCGAACATGACATACCTACAATTGCTTGATTGATACTTTTATTAGTAGATTGCACAGTTCAGTACATATTCCCTACATCCATCCATCCATTTCTACCGCTTTTTCCCTTTTGGGGTCACGGGGGGCGCTGGCGCCTATCTCAGCTACAATCGGGCGAAAGGCGGTGTACACCCTGGACAATTTTCCACCTCATCGCAGGGCAAACACAGATAGACAGACAACACTCACACTCACATTCACACACTAGGGCCAATTTAGTGTTGGATCACTAAATGGTAACACCCGAATAAGTTTTTCATTTTGTTTAAGTCGGGGTCTTGACGGTGGCAGAGGGGTTAGTGCGTCTGCCTCACAATACGAAGGTCCTGCAGTCCTGGGTTCAAATCCAGGCTCGGGATCTTTCTGTGTGGAGTTTGCATGTTCTCCCCGTGAATGCGTGGGTTCCCTCCGGGTACTCCGGCTTCCTCCCATTTCCAAAAACATGCACCTGGGGATAGGTTGATTGGCAACACTAAATTGGCCTTAGTGTGTGAATGTGAGTGTGAATGTTGTCTGTCTATCTGTGTTGGCCCTGCGATGAGGTGGCGACTTGTCCAGGGTGTACCCCGCCTTCCGACAGATTGAAGCTGAGATAGGCGCCAGCGCCCCCGCGACCCCAAAAGGGAATAAGCGGTAGAAAAAATGGATAAGTCGGGGTCCACGTTAATCAATTTATGGTACAAATATATACTATCAGCATAATACAGTCATCACACAAGTTAATCATCATAGTATATACATTGAATTATTTACATTATTTACAATCTGGGGGGTGGGATGAGGAGCTTTGGTTGATATCAGTGCTTCAGTCATCAACAATTGCATCAACAGAGAAATGGACATTGAAACAGTGTAGGTCTTACTTATCAGGATATGTACAGCCAGCAGAGAACATAGTGAGTTCAGATTATTTACATTAGGTAATTTATAATCCGGGGACATGGGATGTGAATGGAGGAGGGTATTAGTAAAGGGTTGAAGTGTTGTTTTAGAGCGGTTTTGAAGGAATATGTATTGTACCATATGTCCCGGCAAGAAATCTGCGTTCAAAGGACTCCTGCTTATTAGTGATTCCTAAAGCCCAAAAAAGTATGCGGGCTATAGAGCGTTTTCCGTTCGGGCTCCAATACTCTGGAATGCCCTCCCGGTAACAGTTCGAGATGCTACCTCAGTAGAAGCATTTAAGTCTCACCTTAAAATTCATTTGTATACTCTAGCCTTTAAATAGACCTCCTTTTTAGACCAGTTGATCTGCCGTTTCTTTTCTTTTTGTCCTCTGTCCCCCTCCGCCCCTCCCTTGTGGAGGGGGTCCAGTCCGATGGCCATGGATGAAGTACTGGCTGTCCAGAGTCGAGACCCAGGATGTAACGCTCGTCGGGACCCATGATGGACCGCTCGCCTGTGTATCGGTTGGGGACATCTCTACGCTGCTGATCCGACTCCGCTTGGGATTGTTTCTTGTGGACGGGACTCTCGCTGCTGTCTTGGATCCGCTCTGAACTGAAGTCTCGCGGCTGTGTTGGATCCACTATGGATTGATTTCTCACAGTATCATGTTAGACCCGCTTGACATCCACTGCTTTCGGTCCCCTGGGGGGGGGGGGGGGGGGGGGGTTGCCCACATTTGTGGTCCTCTCCAAGGTTCTCCTAGTCATCATTGTCACCGACGTCCCACTGGGTGTGAGTTTTCCTTGCCCTTATGTGGGTTCTTCCAAGGATGTCGTAGTCGTAGTGGTTTGTACAGTCCTTTGAGACATTTGTGATTTAGGGCTATATAAATAAACATTTATTGATTGATTGATTGATAGAGATGCACTTAATTTTACACCTGTTGGGAGTGCATTCCACATTGATGTGGCATAGAAAGAGAATGAGTCAAGACCTTTGTTAGATCGGAATCTGGGTTTAACGTGGTTTGTGGAGCTCCCCCTGGTGTTGTGGTCATGACGGTCATTACGTTAAGGAAGTAGTTTCACATGTACTTCGGTATCAGGGAGGTGTAGCGGATTTTATAGACTAGGCTCAGTGCAAGTTGTTTTACTCTGTCCCCCACCCTGAGCCACCCCACTTTGGAGAAGTGGGTTGGAGTGAGGTGTGATCTGGGGTGGAGGTCTAAAAGTAACCGTACCAGCTTGTTCTGGGATGTTTGGAGTCTAGATTTAAGGGTTTTGGAGGTGCTGGGGTACCAGGAGGTGCACAACATTATACATCAGGCAATTTCATATCATTTCACAATACATCATGTCCGAAAAGGAGTAGGAAGAAGCAAAGCTTATTTAATCCTACCCCTTTCCCACGTCAGAGCGTTCATATACATTCATTCACTGACCTTCTTTATAGCAAAATAGAAAAATGACATCCGTGAATGAGTAACACAAGTTTTGTAATCTTTACTGAATTAATTCAGTCATTATTAACATACTGAGGTGAAGAATATCTTATTTTCAATAAGGTTGAAAGTGTTTCTCATAATTCTTCTTTGTACTTTGTAAGCACTATTAATTTGAACAGCCTCTTTAACTGGATCATATCAGTACAATGTTTAACTTCTTTACTTAATCCATTCCATAATTTAATTCCACATACTGATATGCTAAAGGTTTTAAGTGTTGTACGTGCATACAAATGTTTTAAATTAGATTTTCCTCTAAGGTTATATTTCTCCTCTTTAGTTAAGAAGAATTGTTGTACATTCTTTGGTAGCAGGTTATAATTTGCTTTGTACATCATTTTAGCTGTTTGCAATTTTACCAAATCATCGAGCTTTAATATTTATGACTCAATAAATAAAGGGTCTGTATGTTCTCTATATCCAACACTATGTATTATTCTAATTGATCTTTTTTGTACCACAGTTAACGAATGTAGCGCACATTTGTAGTTGTTTCCCCATATTTCTATCACAATAGCTCTGATATGGTAACACTAGCGAGCAATAGAGAATATAAAGTGATTTTTGGCCAAGGACGTATTTTGCTTTATTGAAATGTTTTTTGCCACCTTTTGTTGTATGTTTTGTATATGAGATTTCCAGTTCATTTTATCATCTATTAATATTCCCAAAAATGTGGTTACTTTTACACTTTCTACATCTACTCTGTCCGTCTATTTGTATTCATGTCTGATGCTCTTTTCTCCTGTTACAAAATAGCATTATTTTAGTTTTACTGAGATTCAAAGATAGTCTGTTTTTATCAAACCTTTTTTTAAATTTGTTCATTTCTTCAGTTACTATTTGTATTATCTTCTGTGTGTTCTCTCCTGAACAGAAAGCAGTTGTGTCGTCTGCAAATAAAACTAACTTCAAGTCCTTTGCAACTCTCAAATGGGGGTACGCGTACCCCTGGGGGTACTTGAAGGTATGGCAAGGGGTACGTGAGATTTTTAAAAAATATTCTAAAAATAGCAACAATTCAAAAATCCTTTATAAATATATTTATTGAATAATACTTCAACAAAATATGAATCTAAGTTCATAAACTGTGAAAAGAAATGCAGCAATGCAATATTCAGTGTTGACAGCTAGATTTTTTGTGGACATGTTCCATAAATAAAGATGTTAAAGATTTCTTTGTTTGTGAAGAAATGTTTAGAATTAAGTTCATGAATCCAAATGGATCTCTATTACAATCCCCAAAGAGGGCACTTTAAGTTGATGATTACTTCTATGTGTAGAAATCTTTATTTATAATTGAAATACTTGTTTATTTTTCAACAAGTTTTTACTTATGTTTATATCTTTCTTTCCAATTTGTTCAAGAAAGACCACTAAAAATGAGCAATATTTTGCACTGTTATACAATTTAATAAATCAGAAACTGATGACATAGTGCTGTATTTTGCTTCTGTATCTATTTTTTTCAAACAAAAATGCTTTGCTCTGATTAGGGGGTACTTGAATTAAAAAAAATGTTCACAGGGGGTACATCACTGAAAAAAGGTTGAGGACCCCTGACCCATCCATCCATCCATCCATCCATCCATTAAATACATGCAGTCTGCTTCATCCACCACTAGATGGCAGCATAGAACCTCCTCATTAGTTTGCAAGTAGCAGTAGGAAGTAGTTTATCTATACTTCCGGGTGGCTCGTGTGCTACGTTTTAATAGCGTCCAGTCCTTTTTGTTTTCCTTAAAAACGAGACCCAGGACACTGCGACCATTCAGTATTCGGGTTTTCCATATTCTGTTCCAAGGGCATGGTGAGAGACTTAATCATACTTGCAGAATGAACAATGAAGAACGGTTTTATTAAGGCAACAGAGGTCCTGAATCACAAGTCTGTCAGCGTGGTTTGACCCTGAGACATCCATCCATTTTATACCGCTTGTCCCTTTCATATATATTTACATGTTTTGAACACGATATCGACTAATTGTAATGATAACCATTGTTTTTTAATTTAAAACTATGTAATTGTATTACTCAATAGCCAATCGAGGGGTTGTTTAGTTTCTGGTTTGTAGAGTATGGTAACATGCACATTCAAATGTTATCAAAACAAGAACAATGGGTTTTACTTGTATAGCGCTTTTCTACCTTCAAGGTACTCAAAGCGCTATTGCCACATTCACCCTTTCACACACACATTCACACACTGATGGTGGGAGCTGCCATGCAAGGCCCTAACCAGGACCCATCAGGAGCAAGGGTGAAGTGCCTTGCTCAAGGACACAATGGGCGTGACGAGGTTGGTAGAAGTTGGGGATCGAACCAGGAACCCTCAGGTTGCTGGCACGCCCGCTCTTCCAACCGCACCACGCCGTCCCCAACAATTGTTAGGTACCTGTGTCTAAGTTAAAGCAATTAATTGATTTACATGAAACCAAGTATTATCACATGTGTCTTGTAAAGAGGATTTATGTGATATAAGTATCATTTTGATCCGAAAAATATTGAGGAAGTTCCATCCATCTTATTCCGCTTATCGAGGTCGGGTCGCGGGGGCGTCAGGGAAGCCCAGACTGCCCTTTCCCCAGCCACTTCATCTAGCTCTTCCCGGGGGATCCCGAGGCGTTCCCAAGCCAGCCGGGAGACATAGTCTTCCCAACATGTCCTGGGTCTTCCCCTTGGCCTCCTACCGGTTGGATGTGCCCTAAACACCTCCCTAGGGAGGCGTTAGGGTGGCATCCTGACCAGATGCCCGAATCACTTCATCTGGCTCCTCTCGATGTGAAGGAGCAGCGGCTTTACTTTGAGTTCCTCCCGGATATGACAGAGCTTCTCACCCTATCTCTAAGGGAGAGCCCCGCCACACGGCGGAGGAAACTCATTTCAGCCGCTTGTACCCGTGATCTTGTCCTTTCGGTCATGACCCAAAGCTCATGATCATAGGTGAGGATGGGAACGTAGATCGACCGGTAAATTGAGAGCTTTGCCTTCCGGCTCAGCTCCTTCTTCACCACAACGGATCGGTACAACGTCCGCATTACTGAAGACGCCGCACCGATCCGCCTGTCGATCTCACGATCCACTCTTCCCTCATTCGTGAAGAAGACTCCTAGGTACTTGAACTCCTCCACTTGGGGCAGGGTCTCCTCCCCATCTCGGAGGTGGCACTCCACCCTTTTCTGGGCGAGAACCATGGACTCGGACTTGGAGGTGCTCACTCCGGTCGCTTCACACTCGGCTGCGAACCAATCCAGTGAGAGCTGAAGATCCCGGCCAGATGAAGCCGTCAGGACAACATCATCTGCAAAAAGCCGAGACCTGATCCCGCTGCCACCAAACCGTAACCCCTCAACGCCTTGACTGCGCCTAGAAATTCTGTCCATAAAAGTTATGAACAGAATCAGTGACAGAGTCCAACCTTTACTGGAAACGTGTCCGACTTACTGCCAGCAATGCGTATCAAGCTCTCACACTGATCGTACAGGGAGCGAACCGTCACAATAAGACAGTCCGACACCCCATACTCTCTGAGCACTCCCCACAGGACTTCCTGAGGGACACGGTCGGATGCCTTCCCCAAGTCCACAAAGAACAGTTTTGGAGTTTTAAAACAATTTATGGTCAACTCCAATACAAAGTCAATATGTCTCAAGATTTTAAGTGTGACCTTTTTGTTAAAAATGTTATAACTTTCTTAATATTGACCCCAGTTTTTAAAAAGTTGGTGTCATTGGAAAGCTTGCTAAACAAAAACCCCCAGAAAAATAGGTTTCACAATTATAGTGCTTCTTAAATTGATTAAAGTCATGAAACTGGGGTTAGAAGTGACAGAAAATTGGAGCAAACATGGCTGCTCAAACAGACAGGCAATGGGCAATGTCCCCCAAAAAATCAAAATGTGATTTAATCAATTTGAAAGACATTTGGCAGACTGACAAATATAAATAAATAATAAATGGGTTGTACTTGTATAGCGCTTTTCTATCTACAAGGTACTCAAAGCGCTTTGACACTACTTCCACATTTATCCGTTCACACACACATTCACACACTGATGGAGGGAGCTGCCATGCAAGGCGCTAACCAGCACCCATCAGGAGCAAGGGTGAAGTGTCACGCTCAGGACACAACGGACGTGACGAGGTTGGTACTAGGTGGGGATTGAACCAAGGATTCTCGGGTTGCGCACGGCCACTCTCCCACTGCGCCACACCGTATCAATCAATCAATGATTATTTATATAGCCTTAAATCACTAATGTCTCAAAAGGCTGCACAAACCACAACGAAATCCTCAGTAGAGCCCACATAAGGGCAAGGAAAACTCCCACCCAGTGGGACGTTGGTGACAATGATGACTATGTGAAACCTTGGAGAGGACCGCATGTGTGGGCAACCCGCCCCCCCCTAGGGGACCGAAAGCAATGGATGTCGAGCGGGTCTAACATGATACTGTGAAAGTTCTATGAAAGTTCATAGAAAATACTATGAAAGTTCAATCCATAGTGGATCAAACACAGCCGTGAGAGTCCAGTCCAAAGTGGATCCAACACAGTAGCGAGAGTCCCGTCCATAGTGGAGCCAACAGGAAACCATCCCAAGCGGAGGCGGATCAGCAGCGCAGAGATGTCCCCAGCCGATACACAGGCGAGCGGTCCACCCTGGGTCACGGCTCTGGACGAGCGGTCCATACTGGGACCCGACTCTGAACTTCCATCCATCCATTTACTATGGCTTGTCCCGTTCAAGGACACGGGGGGTACTGAAGCCTATCTTGGGTTGAAGGCGGAGAACACCCTGGACAAGTTGCCACCTCATCGCAGGGCCAACACAGATAGACAGACAACATTCACACTCACATTCACACACTAGGGCCAATTTAATATAAAAGGGATTTCTAAGAACATTTTACTCTGTGGATTTTTTTGCAAGGGAGTTTTGTGGAGTGTAAACTTGCCAACTTTTGTCCGAGCTTTGTGGAGTGAGAACTTGTTCAATCCCAAAAATTAAATATTTTGGCTATGTGTTGTACGTCATCAACGTTGGTGTATAGTGGTGATGAAAACAACCGAACGCAGTTGAACTCTGAAAACTGTGGTCCGATTACTATTTAGACTGTGTGATCAGGCGTGAAACGCGCTGAATAATCACATGCAGCCAGCGGCAAATACGAACATACCTGCAATTGTCCATTTTTATTGATGATAATTCTCACACTCTTCTTCATAATATTATGTCATAGTTTGTGTTGGAATAATATTTCCATAGAAATGTGTTTCTAATATATCATTATCAACTTCTGTTGTTTTCTCCTAGATCTGTTCAGCGGTTTCAGGCAGGTTAAGGTCCCACGTCCTGTCCTGCATAAGAGGATCATGCAAGCTCACAAATGGACATTCGTCTTATAACGTGGCGCCTCATTCGTCCAGACTCTTACCCCTCCATCATGGCTGTCAAGAGCCATTTTACCCCAAAACCACAGCCCAAAAGAGGTACTCAGACTTGTCCACGCAAAAATTTGAAGTGTTTTATAAGTTCCCTCTCATGAAGTTCTTTCGAGCCATCTCTAGGATAAAACTACTGCAAACCGGTATCACTGTTGTTATTCTGCCCCCGGTGTACATCCTGTACTACATGGGAGACGCCTCTCTCTTTCTTGTCAACTACTCGACGGGTGTCGCCATGTTTGCCGGGGTCATGTTGTACACAGCGAGTCACTTTCTTCGAAGGGTGGTGGGCATGATGTACCTGGATTCTTCAAAGACCACGCTCAAAGTGTCCCATATGACTTTCTGGGGTAAACGCCATGACATCTACATACCTGTGTCAGATGTTAAGACTCTTGGGGACACCGGGGACTCTTTGAATGAGTCCATTCTGAAACTGAAGCGATACAGCACTCCTCAGACTTTCTACTTTTCCACTTATTATGGACAGGTTGTGGATAAACTTCAGTTTGAGAAGGTATTTGGAAGAGTCAGGTGACGCATTGACATGTTATGTCACAACGTGTTTGAAGATTTTGATCAGCTAATTAGCACATTTTCAATTCGTTGTCAGGCTTCATCTAAGCAAGACGCTGCTATATACAGAAGAAATTAATGAGTTGTTTGGTCTCATAAGATAGTGTTTGCTGTATATGATATTTGTTATGTAAAGGTATTGTAAAATGAATGTAAGCAGTAGCTGCAACATGCAGTCTAATAAGATCTGAAACAAATATTTATGCTCAGTTTGGTTTCTGTATATCATTCAATTATTAATAAAGAACTTTTAATCCTTGGAGCCGAGCAGTTGTGTAGCAGACAAACTTGTAGGGTTGCGTGATATAGACAACATACTATATAAATTGTATAAAAGCATTTAATACTGCATTTTGATCACGCCCACAACACAATGCTGTTAGCTCACGGCTAACGTCTGTCCACGGTTCGAGTCACTAATCCTCGCCTCAGTACAAGCGACATTACACCTGGAGAACGAGGAATGGCTGAGCATGCAGGATACAATAAGCCATGCTAACCACTAAGCTAGCGCTCTTGAATGTAAACAAGGGTGGCAAATCGATACAAATATTGCTAAAAAAAAAAAAAAAAAAGTTCCTCAGTGTTCGCTCGTTAAACAACAATGTCGCTACTGCTTGGTTATTATACAGGTGCAATTTAATATTGTAGACTGTTTCTGAATGCATTTTAAAGTGATTTAGAGGTAGAATGGATTGCTCCGATTAGCTGCATTGCTAGCCACCAAGAATGAGACGATTTTTACATGTTAGAATGTGAGGGATAACCTTATTTTTTTGTCTTTTTGGTCTCTTATAAGAATTGTGAACGATCGGCACAATTTTTAAAAAATTGAAGTTTCTATTAAAGGGCAAAACACCAAATGATTTTAGTTATTTTGCACGTTTTACTTTTTTTGCTCAAATCTTTTTTTGTGATAATGGAATAATTAAAATATTAGATTGATGTTTTTTCTGATTAAAACCGTGATTAAATATGTGATTCAATGATCCTCAAAGTTTTCAGGGTATCAACGAGGTCTTAAAAAAAAAGTCTTAAATCCAATAATTTGAATTTAATGCCTTAAAATGTCTAAAATATTCCTAAAAATATGATCTTAAAAGGCCTTAAAAATCTATTGATGTTACTTTTATTTAAAACGCGCATAGAATTCAGTCTCACTTTGAAATGTTTCGATTTTTGAGGATGCTATAACTTAATTACACAGCGGAACTAACTGTGCTGTCCTGTCAGAATTGATCAAACACCACCAGCTATTGCAGCTGTTTGTTGACAGGTTAGTTGGCATGGCAGCGGAGAAAACTTTCAACAGAAGCGAATTACAGTGCTCGTTTGCATGGGTAAGTAAAAGGCCTACTGAAACCCACTACTACCGACCACGCAGTCTGACAGTTTATGTATCAATGATGAAATATTAACATTGCAACACATGCCAATTCGGCTGGTTTAGTTTACTAAATTGCAATTTTAAATTTCCCGCGGAGTTTCTTGTTGTAAACGCCGCGGAATGCTGATGCGTGCGCGTGATGCCACGGACTGTCAGGATATATTAGCGCAGCACCATTTGTGGTTAAAAGTCGTCTCTTTTCATCGCGCAATTAAACAGTATTCTGGACATCTGTGTTGCTGAATATTTTGCAATTTGATCAATTAAGCCCTGCGATGAGGTGGCGACTTGTCCAGGGTGTACCCGGCCTTCCGCCCGATTGTAGCTGAGATAGGCGCCAGCGCCCCCCGCGACCCCAAAAGGGAATAAGCGGTGGGAAATGGAGGATGGATTGTTCAATTAATAATGGAGAAGTCAAAGTAGAAAGATGGAGTTGGGAAGCTTTAGCCTTTAGCCACACAAACACATAGTGATTCTTTGTTTAAAATTCCCGGAGGTGAAGCTTTACTATGAATCAGAGCGGTCAAGCGAACATGGTTCTTGACCACTTGTCAACCGGCAGGTTTCGGTGAGAAAATTGTGGTAAAAAGTCGCCTCTTACCGGAGATCAGCTGACCTTGCGCCGTCCATGCAGCTGACGTCGACTTCCCTCAAAAACTGGCCACACCCGTGGACACACCCTTCCGACTATCAAGTACTATTTAATCTCACTAAAACAATAGCAACACAATAGAAAGATAAGGGATTTCCCAGAATTATCCTAGTAAATGTGTCTAAAAACATCTGAATCCGTCCCAATGCAATTGCCTTTTTTTTTCTAACTTTATTTTTATTTAATTTTTTATTTTCTAGTCCTTCGCTTTCAATATCATCCACGAATCTTTCATCCTCGCTCAAATTAATGGGGAAATTGTCGTTTTCTCGGTCCGAATAGCTCTTGCTGCTGGAGGCTCCCATTATCAACATTGTGAGGATGTGAGGAGCCCTCACCCTTGTGACGTCATCGTCTGCAACTTCCGGTAAAGGCAAGGCTTTTTTTATCAGCACCAAAAGTTGCGAACTTTATCGTCAATGTTTTCTACTAAATCCTTTTAGCAAAAATATGGCAATATCGCGAAATGATCAAGTATGACACATAGAATGGACCTGCTATCCCCGTTTAAATAAGAAAATCTCATTTCAGTTGGCCTTTAAGGATTTGTGGCTTCAGGGCGAACAGTTCAGTGCATGGTTGAAACCGGTGGAGGGAAACGCATAAGAAGCACACTGCACTTTCTGCAAGAACACTTTCAAACTTGTAACATTTGGCATCAAGGCACTGGAATCTCATTGCAAATCGGAAAATCACAAGGCAGTCATTAATTGCCAGCAGCAAACGCTGTCAATCAGCCACTATTGCTTCACATCAGGAACTGGAGCATTTAGTTCCAGGACGACCCAGTCTGCTGCAAGTCCAGTCTGCTACAACTCCAGTCAACCTCCGGACAACTTTTGGGTCTACGTCGACACTAAAAGTGGATGTGCTACGGACTTTTCACACGGTAACTAAGCACCAGTCATATCCTGGAAACGAGAAGATCAATGAGCTGTTCCAGATTATGTTCCCGGATTCAGGTATAGCAAAAACGTTTCAGTGTAACAAAGACAAGACGGCGTACATAGCGCAATTAGGATTAGCTGATTGCATAAAGAGTGACCTCACCTCTCAAGTTAAGGGCCCATTCATGCTGATGTTCGACGAAAGCCTGAATCAAACAAACAAGACCATGATGTTGGACCTACTGTACATGTGCGTTTTTGGGAAGGTGAGCGGGTCCAGTCAAGGCACCTGTGAAATGGGTATTAATTTGTATTCATTATGTTCCTAAAAAATCTTTAAAAGTCTTAAACTCAGCTTGTTGAAACTTACAGAGACAGCAGTTTTAAGAATTAACATTGGCATGATCTATACTGCCCCCACTTTGAATCAAATTGATTCCCAAATGTATAGTATTGCCCAAAACTAATGTAAATATCTAAACAACAGAAGAATTAACGGAAGTGTAGATAGAACCGACAGAAAGTAACCATATGTCAATTGTAAACTAGCAAGTAAATTAATAATAGTTTTGATCACATTATACACCGGAAATCACGCAATAGGTTACTGTCAATGTCAGCAGCTAAATTAGGAGCATTTCCAACCCATTTTGAAATGGCCCCATTATCATTTATACAGAAAATAATACATCATGATTATATATTGTTTTTGCGGGAGGCTGCAATATCGAACGCAATATAGATTTTAGGCCACATTACCCATCCCTATAGACTACTAGACACGCTGCTCTTTACCATGAATTGATTAACGTGGACCCCGACTTAAACAAGTTGAAAAACTTATTTGGGTGTTACCATTTAGTGGTCAATTGTACGGAATATGTACTGAACTGTGCAATCTACTAATAAAAGTTTCAGTCAATCAATCGTTCCCTAACCTTGTGGACAAGGTCCTCACAAGACTTAGTGCCTGCTGTGGACAAGGTAAGAAGTGTTGTTCCTAATGTTGCCCTGATCTTCCTGAGCATTCTGTTTTGATCACCTCTTTCAATGTAGTCAGCCAAATGATCTTTAAATTTTTTTTTAGCTTTCCCCCCCCCATCCTTCACCTTGACTCCAACTCAACAACACAAAACAGCAAAAAAAAAAAAAAAAGTCAATACCCACTACTCCATCCATCCATCCATCCATCCATCTTCTTCCGCTTATCTAAGGTCGGGTCGCGGGGGCAGCAGCCTAAGCAGGGAAGCCCAGCCTTCCCTCTCCCCAGCCACTTCGTCTAGCTCTTCCCGGGGGATCCCGAGGCGTTCCCAGGCCACCCGGGAGACATAGTCTTCCCAACGTGTCCTGGGTCTTCCCCGTGGCCTCCTACCGGTTGGACGTGCCCTAAACACCTCCCTCGGGAGGCGTTCGGGTGGCATCCTGACCAGATGCCCAAACCACCTCATCTGGCTCCTCTCGATGTGGAGGAGCAGCGGCTTTACTTTGAGTTCCTCCCGGATGGCAGAGCTTCTCACCCTATCTCTAAGGGAGAGCCCCGTCACCCGGCGGACGAAACTCATTTCGGCCGCTTGTACCCGTGATCTTATCCTTTCGGTCATGACCCAAAGCTCATGACCATAGGTGAGGATGGGAACGTAGATCGACCGGTAAATTGAGAGCTTTGCCTTCCGGCTCAGCTCCTTCTTCACCACAACGGATCGGTACAACGTCCGCATTACTGAAGACGCCGCACCGATCCGCCTGTCGATCTCACGATCAACTCTTCCCCCACTCGTGAACAAGACTCCTAGGTACTTGAACTCCTCCACTTGGGGCAGGGTCTCCTTCCCAACCCGGAGATGGCACTCCACCCTTTTCCGGGAGAGAACCATGGACTCGGATTTGGAGGTGCTGATTCTCATTCAGGCCGCTTCACACTCTGCTGCGAACCGATCCAGTGAGAGCTGAAGATCCCGGCCAGATGAAGCCAACAGGACCACATCGTCTGCAAAAAGCAGAGACCTAATCCTGCGGTCACCAAACCGGACCCCTCAATGCCTTGACTGCGCCTAGAAATTCTGTCCATAAAAGTTATGAACAGAATCGGTGACAAAGGGCAACCTTGGCGGAGTCCAACCCTCACTGGAAACGTGTCCGACTTACTGCCAGTAATGCGGACCAAGCTCTGACACTGATCGTACAGGGATCGGACTGCTATAATAAGACAGTCCGATACCCCATACTCTCTGAGCACTCCCCACAGGACTTCCCGAGGGACACGGTCGAATGCCTTCTCCAAGTCCACAAAGCACATGTAGACTGGTTGGGCAAACTCCCATGCACCCTCAAGAACCCTGCCGAGAGTATAGAGCTGGTCCACAGTTCCACGACCCACAACTGACAAGGGGAAAACTTGAGGCCTTTTGTAATGTCTCATGGTTTGTGGACTACATGCTGTCCACGCTAACATGGACTTCTTACCATCTCCTCATTTAGCTCATTTAAGATGGACAAAATGTATGGAGGGCGCTCATTTTTTAACTATTTGCAATACACAAGTCATCCACTAGATGTCAATAGAGTATGATTTATTGTCAAGGCTCCCTGAAAGGTTTAAAGTTAAAGTACCATTGCTAGTCACACACACACACTGTGTGGAGTTTGCATGTTGCATGGTCTCCCCGTGAATGCGTGGGTTCCCTCCGGGTACTCTACTTCCTCCCACCTCCAAAGACATGCACCTGGGGATAGGTTGATTGGCAACACTAAATTGGCCCTAGTGTGTGAATTTGAGTGTGAATGTTGTCTGTCTATCTGTGTTGGCCCTGCGATGAGGTGGCGACTTGTCCAGGGTGTACCCCGCCTTCCGCCCGATTGTAGCTGAGATAGGTGCCAGCGACCCCAAAAGGGAATAAGCGGTAGAAATGGATGGAAGATGGACATGCCATAGAAATGTATGGAGGGCGCTCATTTTTTAAAACTATTTGCAATACACAAGTCATCCACTAGATGTCGCTAGAGTCTGTGATTTATTGTCAACGTTCCCTGCAAGGTTTAAAGTTAAAGTACCACTAATAGTCACACACACACACACACACACACACACACACACACACACACACACACACACACACACACATTAGGTGTGGTGAAATTATCCTCTGCATTTGACCTATCCCCTTTTTCCACCCCCTGGGAGGTGAGGGGAGCAGTGAGCAGGAGCGGTAGCCACGCTCGGAAATCATTTTGGTGATTTAACCCTCAATTCCAAGTGAGTGTCAAGCAGGGAGGTAGTAATAGATCCCATTTTTATAGTCTTTGGTATGACTCAGCCGGGATTTGAACTCACGACCTACCAATCTCAGGACAGACACTCTTAACTAGTCATTTAACCTAGTTGTCTCTGTAAAGCTGCTGCATGTACAATTATTTATCAGGGAAGGAACAGACTTCTAATAGCTTGCTCTTGACAATACTGTTATTTATAAATCCACTTGAACATCCTGCACAGGGAATAAACACAAAGTTATTGTGTTCTTGCAATCCCACTCAAAAGACGTTGCACGGCGTCAGTTCACCTATGGGCTGCCAGAACACTTGAAAACAAGAACAAAGAAAGATCCTGGATCCAATTTTGCATCCCCTTGCCAAATCTGTGTGTATTGAAATGGACTTAGGTAGCTCTTATTGTTTTTTTTTTTTCATGTCTCTGAAGGCCCCAAAGAGTAATGTACTAATGGAGGAAAGTCCCACTGCTCCTTGTTGCTGCTGCCTTGCCCCTAAAAAGTCCAACGACAGACCCACCTCTGTTTGTTTTTGTCATTGTTAATACCGGGGCAAACTTCCTGTGATCAACAATATCGTATTGAACTTGACCCCATAGTCTCACAGGTGATGTAGCTTTTATATTCAGTCCCGTTTCCTGTGTTTATGAACAGCAGAGCTGCTTTTCTTTCATTAGTCATCAGCAGTATATAGTGGTGCTGTGTACGCCTGCCTGTTTGTGTTTTCCCAAGCAAGGCAGTGCGAGATGCCATCATGTTTAGATCACCGCTCATAAATGCTTCAGTGCAGCCATGATGCGGCTATGATGGAGTGTACAGTCATGCCAGATTCGAACAATCGCAAGTCTTATCAGGAGAGTATGTGGTTCCCTTGCTTTGTTAGAACACACATTCCACATTGTTTTTGTCTTACCTACTTTTTTCAATCGTTACCTCACGAAAGGGACACTTTCCTGTCCGCAAAGTCTTTCCTCTTGTTTTCAATAGTACAATGTCTCACCCTGAAATGATTCAATTGCATTGTTTCTGCATTGATTTTCAGTAGCAGGAGGTTTGTGTGGAAGTTGGTCATACAACAAATTGTTGATCCACCAGTGGTTCTCAAATGGGGGTACGCGTACCCCTGGGGGTACTTGAAGGTATACCAAGGGGTAGGTGAGATTTTTTTTTAAATATTCTAAAAATAGCAACAATTAAAAAATTATTTAGGAATATATTTATTGAATAAAACTTAAACAAAAAATTAATGTAATAAAACAAATGCAATAATGCAATATTCAGTGTTGACAGCTAGATTTTTTTGTGGACATGTTCCATAAATATTGATGTTAAAGATTTCTTTTTTTTGTGACGAAATGTTTGGAATTAAGTTCATTAATCCAGATAGATCTCTATTACAATCCCCAAAGAGGGCACTTTAAGTTGATGATTACATCTATGAGTAGAAATCTTTATTTATAATTGAATCACTTGTTTATTTTTCAACAAGTTTCTTGTTATTTTTATATCTTTTTTTTCCCCAAAAAGTTCAAGAAAGACCACTACAAACGAGCAATATTTTGCACTGTTATACAATTTAATACATCAGAAACTGATGACATAGTACTGTATTTTACTTCTTTATCTCTTTTTTTTTCCCAACCAAAAATGCTTTGCTCTGATTAGCGGGTACTTAAATTACAAAAAATGTTCCCAGGGGGTACATCACTGAAAAAAGTTGAGAACCACTGATTTACACAATGACCTTTAAGGAATACATTTTCATTAAAACATAATCGGACAATACATAATTGTTGTACACCTTACAAAGATTTATAATCAAAATACACTACAGAAAAAAGTTTTGATCAAGTTTTGTCAGCGTCTCAAATTTATGAGGCGTGGAAGAGAAATCCCATGCCCAAGTGTCAGGCAGTGCTACATAATAACGGGGTTCACACTCAGGGCCGCCTTAGGCCCCCGATTTAGTTGGCGGAATGCAAAGATGTGTGTTCATAACTGTCAATCACAGACAGCTCTGCTTCGTGTAGCGATTATGTTCACACCCTCTCGGCTGCGTTGTTTTTTTCCCTACTGCTCCGAGTGGGGCGTGAACCCAGTTTGCCAGAGTGAGAGGCTAGCGTGCTGACTACCAAACTAAAAGCACACACACAATCTCCTCAATCAGTGGTTCTCAAATGGGGGTACTTGAAGGTATGCCAAGGGGTACGTGAGATTTTTTAAAAATATTCTAAAAATTGCAACAATTAAAAAATCCTTTATGAATATATTTATTGAATAATACTTCAACAAAATATGAATGTAAGTTCATAAACTGTGAAAAGAAATGCAAGAATGCAATATTCAGTGTTGACAGCTAGATTTTTTGTGGACATGTTCCATAAATATTGATGTTAAAGATTTATTTTTTTGTGAAGAAATGTTTAGAATTAATTTCATGAATCCACAATCCCCAAAGAGGGCACTTTAAGTTGATGATTACTTCTTTGTGTAGAAATCTTTATTTATAATTGAATCACTTGTTTATTTTTCAACAAGTTTTTAGTTATCGTTATATCTTTTTTTCCAAATAGTTCAAGAAAGACCACGACAAATGAGCAAAATTTTGCACTGTTATACAATTTAATACATCAGAAACTGATGACTTAGTGCTGTATTTGACCTCTTTATCTCTTTTTTTCCAACCAAAAATGCTTTGCTCTGATTAGGGGGTACTTGAATTAAAAAAATGTTCCCAGGGTGTACAACACTGAAAAAGGTTGAGAACCACTGTCCTAGATCGCCAGCATTATTTTTAAAGGTGACTGGCCTACGTTATTATACACTCGCAGAAACGTGCACGCGCTCGTTGAGAAGGAGATGTATTCATGGATAAAATTATTTTTAAAATAGATACTATTTTGAACCGTGTTGGGCACATTCAGTAGTGCAGTTGTCTGTGTCAATTTTTGCCTGTACTTATTTGACTGATGCATGTTTTTTTATTTTTAGTTTATTCTTTTTATTTTATTTTATTTAATATATATTTTTTGTGGGTTACTTGTTTGGGAGAAAACAATAACATTTGACATGTGTTTAATTATAATTCTAGACCAGGGGTCGAGAACCTTTTTGGCTGAGAGAGCCAAAAAGCCAAATATTTTAAAATGTATTTCCGTAAGAGCCATATAATATTTTTTAACACTGAACACAACTAAACGTGTGCATTTTTAAGTAAAACCAACATTTCTAGAGTATAATAGGTCTATTATTCTTTGTAAAAACATTGTTATTCTGAGGTTAACTGTGGAGGGGGCGTGGCCTGCGGGCCTGCAGCGAACTGGGGTGTGCCAGGACCGGACTCGAAATCAGCGACAGGTGCGTAGATGGCCCACTTGGGCCTTGTTATCTAATCACCTGTCTCTCTGTTATAAGCAGCAGCCAGAAGGAGAGACGGGGTTGGGGCTGGAGCCAGAGCGCGAGCGAGAACGAAAGAGAAAAATACAATTGCTGGAAAGCAACTGAGAGACTTATTGAAAAATAAAACAATATTGTTACCCTGAAACAGGCTCTCATGTCGGTGCTTGGTGGTCTGAAGAACCCCCAGGAGGGCAAGCCCCACACTAACCAATAATAAATAAATAACTCCTTACCATTAACGCAACTTCTTGAACAGGTGCGGTTGGAAACGGATGGATGGATTAAAAATGCAGGAGAATGTTTTATATTTTGAACATTATTTTTAACACTGTGATTACAAGTGGAATTATTAATTACTTATCGTGTTAAGCAATGTCAGCTCAGATTTATCCGAGAGCCAGATGCAGGCATCAAAAGAGCCACATCTGGCTCGCGAGCCATAGGTTCCCTACCCCTGTTCTAGATTTAAAAAAAAAAAAATTATATTTTTGCTTTGTTGCTGCTCTGTTGATTAAAATCATTGTTTTCTTTTTCCAAACTGTGTTTTTGGGGAGGAGTTAGGGGTTTTAACCTTTTAAGACCTTGACCTTAGAGTAATGCAGCCGCGCTCACTCAAAATATTCATACTTCATTGTTTCCCACAGGACCATAATCTATTTGTCACTGGTGGTGGAGAATTTGCACAACTACCTGTGATGCGTTTTCTAAAGGTGAGTAAAAAAAACATTAAAAGCAAAATAAATATGTTTAGAACTACATTTCTCCAGCAGTAACTGGTGCTCGTTTAGAAGAGCGATACAGTACATGTTCTGATTTCAGTCTTCAAAAGTCTCGACCAGATTTGTCAGTAGTCACTTTTTTAATCAAATGTACCCGCAAAAAATAGCTATAGTTGCTAAGTTGGCAACACTAACGATCCCTCGTGCGTCATTTTCCTATTTTTTGACAGCTGTGTGACATTGTGTTTATGACCGAGGGTGAACACATAGCACAAAATCTATCTGTATTTGTGGCGGGCCGCCACACTGCACTGTCTACACAATTTGGTCACGATCAATGTCAGGTGTACTCACTTGTGTTAGACATTAATCTCTGTGTGTTTTCTTACTTTATATATAAGTTAAATTTCTATAGTTTTATTGCGGAGGTACTTTGTGGACGCCATCTCTGCTCCACACGCTGTAAGTCTTTGCTGTCGTCCAGCATTCTGTTTTTGTTTACTTTGTAGCCAGTTCAGTTTTACTTTCGTTTTGCATGGCCTTCCATATGCTCCATTGCCTTTTCCTTTCCGTTTTGTTAATTTTTGCTTTAAGTTTGACATACCTTTTTACCTGCACACCGTCTCCGGCTGTATTCTGCATATTGGGATCACGACAAACCATCCTTGACGCGTTCCGACTTCTACAAAGCAATTAACTACCTGCTACCACCTACTGATATGGAGTATTACATGGTTACCCTGCCACGCTCTATACAGCACAGGTACTAGACCAGTGGTTCTCAAATGGGGGTACGCGTACCCCTGGAGGTACTTGAAGGTATGCCAAGGGGTACGTGATATTTTTTAAAAATCTTCTAAAAATAGCAACAATTCAAAAATCCTCTATAAATATATTTATTGAATAATACTTCAGCAAAATATGAATGTAAGTTCATAAACTGAAAAGAAATACAACAATGCAATATTCAGTGTTGACAGCTATATTTTTTGTGGACATGTTCCATAAATATCGATGTTAAAGATTTCTTTTTTTGTGAAGAAATGTTTAGAATTAAGTTCATGAATCCAGATGGATCTATATTACAATCCCCAAAGTTGATGATTACTTCTATGTGTAGAAATCTTTATTTATAATTGAATCACTTGTTTATTTTTCAACAAGTTTTTAGTTATTTTTATATATTTTTTTCCAAATAGTTCAAAAAAGACCACTACAAATGAGCAATATTTTGCACTGTTATACAATTTTATAAATCAGAAACTGATGACATAGTGCTGTATTTTACTTCTTTATCTCTTTTTTTCAACCAAAAATTATTTGCTTTGATTAGGGGGTACTTGAATTAAAAACATGTTCACAGGGGGTACATCACTGAAAAAAGGTTGAGAACCACTGCACTAGACAACGACACACTATTTGCAAATTATAATTATTGATTTGCAAAAAATATTTTGTGAACCAATTAGGTCAAGTTGCATCATTTGCCACGATACACCAGACAATATTTCATGGCATACTAGTGTGCTGCGGCACAGTCGTTGAAAAATACTGTTATAGATTGTAATGTCAGGGGCATGGATATGACAAAAAAACAATATTTTCTTGCTTTGGTGAATGTTTTTTTTTTTTACCTAGGTTACTTTCTATATGGCGAGAGGGCAACTAAATGAATTTTCTCCAATGTCATAATTCAAGTTCATATGCAGCACATGTTACTTTGCATTTCATGGATACATGTGTTGCCTGCTAGTAGGCCTAATAGCATAATAAAATATTCCATTTGTTAGACATCAGGAGCATTTCTAAACTCTGCACTTTTGCTCAAGGGAATGTTTTTAAACTTTGTTTAATGTTAGTTAGACTTTCTCTGTGGACAACAGGCTTAACTTTTGTGTTGGAGACTATGAATTACTGGGATGAATAACTATTTGAGACTTAAAGAAGGTAGATTTGTTCTCTCAGGCAGGATACAACTCAGTTTGCAGCAGACCTGCAGTCATACTGTCTGATTTACGACCAATGGAAAGTGAGCAGCTTTGCGTCTCTGGCGGGAGTTTGGAACTCTGTGCCATAAATCCCGGTGGCTATGGTGGCCTGCAGAGAGTGTGCTTAACCTCGGGACGGGTTTATAATTAGAAACACACTTAGGATTCCTGGCAGGAAACGGCCCGGAGCTCCGTGTGTGCGAGGCTGCGGGCTAACAAAGAGAGGAAAGTGGACACATGAGGCAGGCATGCGATCTGATCACAGTTTGCTTCTGACTGTGTTGCAACAGCCTCATTATGAAGTGCAGGTGGATGGCAGGCTGGGATGGAGGCAGACTGATGACAGCACACAGTAACTAGGCGCTGTTTGCCTGATATTTACAGTACTGGCATTCTCTGGGGGCGCCACGAGAATGTCGGGCAAAACAAGATTCATACATCAATAGCTCAACTTAATTGGTTCAGTAACAAAGCTCTTAACACAAAACACTTGTATCTCAAGTCAACATCTCCCATTGAAATACATTGAAATCAATTACAAAGAGTGAACTCCACAAAATTCCTGGGGGTCATTGTGACAAATATCTCAATTTCAAATGTCACATTAGCCATCTGTTAAACAAATTATCCAAATATGTTGGCCTATTCTTTCACTTTCGTCATTATATTCCTCTATGCTCTACTTACTCTGTAAAAAAACTCTCTTTGAACCACATCTAAACTACTGTAATGTCATCTGGTGTAACACTTTCCCTAGTTACCTTCACAAATTAGAATCCACGCAAAAAAAAATCATACGGGCCCTGTCGCGGTCCAAATTTAATACCCCCACTCAACATCCATTCCCTTAAGACTGACAGAGTTCAATATTTATCACAATCTTTGTCTAACCTATCAAGTCATCCACAGGCTGAATCTCAGGCTCTGTAGCTTGGTTCCTATCTACCATCCCCAGCATGCCCAGAACACTCGTAACTTTGACCTGATATCAGGTAAACATCGTCTTCTGGCTTGTACTGCTCGAAGTGTTGTATGCAGGGGACCAAAGATGATGAGAGCCTCAGGACGATGTATTCATTCTCCGACTTCAAGAAGAAACTGAAATAATACCTATTGACCACCTATCTCTGATGCCTCATGTGAATGGCTAGTGCTCCTTTAGATGATTACCACTGTCACATGTGGCTTCGGGGTAGAATACTGTTGGGTTGTGCGTGGTTGAATTACATTAGATTAGATAGTACTTTATTTATTCTTTCAGGAAAATTAAAATTTTCAGCACAATCCCATTCAAGATCAGACAAACATTACAGGGAGACAGAACAGGATCGCTGACGGGTCTGCCGGCTTCCAGCGCCCCTTACAAAAAAGGTGAGATACAGGTAAACAAGTGGGGGGAATGGGAGAAAAATAATAGAAGATTAAAATATAAAATTAAATAAAAAAAAACGGTCTAATCCTGGTCGGACTCTAAGAGACGAGTGGTGCAGGCTGCCCATAAAGTTACTGGCAAAAATATTCGTGTTCTCTTGAAGAGACCAAGGCAACCTTTTGGAATAAAAATTATCCACCAAATGTTACAGTTAAGCACTGAAAATCCCTGTAAGAAAAAAGACTGCTCTCACTTGTGCGTTTTGGCCCCAGGGCTCAGAGCTGTGTGCAAGTGTCCTTCTGGTCTTATACTGGCTGACGATGATCTGACTTGTATCAACTTGGTTGATGCAGCTTTTCTTTTTTCCCAGACTTAGGCCAAGGGAAAAAAACAACTCATGTATGTATGTATGTGTATGCTTGCTTTTATGCTCCCATTTTTGTGCTTGTCATATCGCGTTTTTGTGCTTGCCACCATATCTCAGCATTCCATGCATATAATGACCTCTGGACCCCTTGCCAAAAGCTTCTTCTAGCTTATCTGGGAGACCCTTTCACTTACCACCATCTTTAAATGGATGTTCACTACTGTTGCAATCGTAATATAGTATTGTGAATAAAACTTGAAACTAGAAACTTGGGGGGTATTAAATAAATAAAATAAAAAAATCGGAGCTTGACCCCCCAAAATCGCAGGATTTTGACATGTAACATGCTTATCAAAGAAGTTTGTTTTAAAAACAACAAACTAATATCGTATCCAAACAGTATAAGATAATTACCTACAAACAAGTACATTAGTTTTATGAAGTATTGTAATAATAATTTACAGCATTTATTTTGTAGAGTGGACTTCTATGGTAATTCCCTACAGCTTGTTCTTTGTCAAAAACACCACCAGCAGCTTTACCATATTTTCGTGGATAAATGTCTGTTGTTTAGTTATTATTTTAACATTCTTGACTGGCGTTATAGACTCACTCTGCTTCAGTATGGTGCAGACGAGCAGTGATACGCTCAAATTACTTTGCCACTTTGGCGACACGCTCTTCCTGTTTTTGATGATTTCACTTTCATATTCGCTAAACCAACTGCTTTAATTTCTGGACTACTTTTTTCTTACACTTTGAACCCTGCCGCTTATAAGACAGAGTGTGTAATTTGTAAATTTTTCTTTGTTGACGGCCATACTACAAGAAAATAAACAAAAACACTGAAACAGTGTTTTATTGTTTGTGCTATGGTGCCATCTTTTGGACGAATTCCCTCACTGCAGCTGCTGCAGTGTCCTTTCATTTAGCGCTTTCAACAAACGGAAGTAGAGTGTTGTTTTGTCTTCTAATAGTCCATAGTGTTGCTACTCTTATGGATTCTTCATCACTTCATGCAACGTTTGTAAGTTTTAAAATATATTACTAAACCGTTCCATGTGTGATATCTGTAGAAGTGTATTCATACGTTTTTGTATGTGCTATAGTAATGTAATGATGCTAGCGTCGTTAGCATTAATATGCTAACACGTTTACAAGTGTCTGTGTTAGTATTATTAACTTACAATGGCATTCTTTATGTACTTTTTCAGTTTTGTAAATCCACCAAAACGTTACCGTAGAGCAGGGGTGCCCATTACGTCGATCGCGATCGACTGGTCGATCTCGGAGGGTGTGTCAGTCGATCTCAAGCCAGGCATTAAAAAATAGACATAAAAATGAGCAATCATCAATCATACCAAGACTTCACTTTCGTCAGTTGTTTGACATTCTCGGCACCCGAGGATCTTGTGAGATGGCTGCTGCGAGCTCATATTTAAGAAAAAAATCACTAACAGGGCGGACGCAGAGAAACACATTTTATTTCTAGAGACTCCGTACCTACTGTCAAAACTCTAAAGACCGACTGCACAGTTCCTGTCTTCACCATAAAAGACCTGTTTCATCCTGCCTGTGCTAACAAAATAAGAGTCTCAGAAAGCTAGCGTGCACAAGCTAGCAAGCTACGGAGTTTGATGCCAATGTATTTCTCCCCCGCCCTCGGCGACCGCTTTCTCACTTGCTTGCCCACCCGCACACTCACTGACGTCACTCACCTGCTGCCAGACATTAAAGGGCCACACACATATGCTACTCTCATAACAAAGTGTTTAAAAACGAGTATGCAAGTTGGACAAATGAGATGCCAAATCCAACCACTTTCATGTGGTATTGGACAGAAAGGAGGACTTTTTTTTTCCTCCATTTGAAAATGCGGACGTTATCAGCACCACTGTCTAATTCCAATCAATGCAAGTCATCAGAATCAAATACACCAACTTATATTCTTGTCTTCATGAAAGAAAGGAATCTATGTGTGTTAAACATGCTTGTATTATCATTAAACACCATTAACTTGTTAACAAAAATGTCTCTTTCATAAATAAATAAATATAAATTATAAATAGGAATGAGGTAGATCTCCTCGACTTGGTCAATTGAAAAGTAGTTCGCCTGCAGAAAAAGTGTGAGCGCCCCTGCCGTAGAGTTATTGAGTCTGTTGAGCTGATTGGAGAGCTAACTTCTGCAGCTCGTGGGTCCCCTCAAGTCCAGGGCCCTCCATTAGGTTACGTCAGACCTGGGTATAGTAAAGTGGAACATGGATTTACGCAACTCCCGTTGTATGAACTTTTCCATTTACAAACTGCGGACAGAATACAAATTTGCTTTGGTGTACGAACCCTATCTTAGTGCACGGACATTTTGGCCACCCACTGTGTGCCTGCAAGGCCACTATTTTGTGCCTGGAAGCACATCCATCGGGGTGGTAACGGTTATTGATTCAGCACAGTGCTGCTGTTAGCTACTGGGTTACTTTGTGTGCTTTTGAAGCGTTTTAACCTTTTCACAGCATTTTTCTAGTATTGCTAGATCAATATGAGCCCAAAGAACGCAATGTGTGGTCAGCAAGTATCATCAGCGTTGTCGACACTGCCTCCCTCCTCTTTGCGTTGACGCCAAGATCATTCACTGACAAAATAATGTGGATTTTCTGTAAACATTCCTAATCATTCAAGCGATCCAGATGCTAATGTTAAGGAGTTTTGTCGTTGCAAACTGCGTGTTCACCACAGGGCCATTTAGTGAAAGTGTGTGTGTGTGTGTGTGTGTGTGTGTGTGTGTGTGTGTGTGTTTGCGCTTGTGTGGGTTTCGGCCAGGCAGCTGCAAATGAGGACGGTTTAGATAGTTTTAGTTTGAGTTTATTTCGAACATGCAAGCATACAACATGATACATCACAATTTCCAGTTTCTCTTTTCAACATGTTCGAAAAGGAATAGGAAGAAGCAGAGCTTATTTAATCCTACCCCTTTTCTTGACATAACACTTGCTAAAACTTTTGTTCACTTCCTGTTCTCAATGTATTCACAATGTATACTCCTTAAGTAATAAGTAATCACGATAAAAAATAAATAAACAATAAATAATTGGTGAAGCAAGTTTTATTCCATACGATGAGATAAGTAAGATTATTTTGAGAATGAATGGGTGAGTAAAATTTGAATGTTTATCATAGTTCTTCTTTTTTGTACTTTGTAAACACTTCCAGTTTGAAGAGTTTCTTGAAGTGGATCATATTAGTACATTGTTTGATTGATTTGCTTAATCCATTCCATAATTTAATTCCACATACTGATATACTGAAGGTCTTAAGTGTTGTACGTGCATACAAATGTTTTAAATTACATTTTTCTCTAAGATTATACTTCTCTTCTTTTGTTGAGAAAAATTGTTGTATATTCTTGGGAAGCAGTTTATAGTTTGCTTTGTGTATAATCTTAGCTGTTTGCAGTTCCACTATGTCGTGGAATTTCAGTATATTTGATTAAATAAATAAAGGGTTTGTATGTTCTCTATATCTCTATTATGTATTATTCTAACTGATCTTTAGTTGTTGTGGTTTTGAATGTATTATTAAACAGAACTTTGATCCATCCCCCCATTGTTATGTTTGTTTGATATACAGTGATGTATACAACTTTAGTTTGTGTTCAAAGTGTAAAAACATTTACTAAAATATAAACTGGAACCCTTTTATCATGTTTACATTGTTTCTTATGGATAAATATGATTTTAGATGCAAACTTTTCCATTTAAAAACCCAGTTCAAGAACCAATTAAGTTAGTAAATTGAAGTTCCACTGTGCAAGGAATAAACTCATAAGTGGAAGAATTGTCTGTTTCAGATATTGAAGGACAAACATTTTCCTTCGTTGGTGCATATGAAATGGTTGGTTTTATTTAAATAATTTAATTATCTCGATGCTGTCTGTGAAACTTAAACCCAGAATTTTATTAGCTCAACAACGGAGAATTTACATTGTCTTTTTCACCACAAACAATCCCTGGTCCCCTCTATATCTCCAGTCTACTACGTCTCCTGGAAAATCTGCAACACATGGTGCAGAGATGAACTTAAAGCCTGATCACTAAATATGATGTTGAAGGGAAAACGAAAACAGTAACATTTGGAAGGAAATAAATTCAGCCGATCTCTTCCCATTATCAAATGTTGCATCGGTTGCTTTAGAAGAGTCACAACAAACTGATTTTTGTAGATTACGTTTGCAGAAAATAGACAGGGGCTTCATTTTAGATTTAACCTGTAAATCCTTCATCCTCAAACTGTGGTGTTGGCTCCATAAAATGGGACGCCAATAAAAACACCTAATTAAATATTCAAATACGGTGTGTAATGTTGCAGTGCACAAAAATATTACATATACTTATGCCTTGTTTTTAATGAATGCTTTGGCCTACTACCCTACTATATTTTAATGTTGGTCATGGGGCTGGGCGATGTATCGATATACTCGATATATTTCGGGTTTGTCTCTGCGATATAAAAAATGACTATATCGTGATATTCAAGTATATGTTCTCACACAGTTGCTTTTAGCTGCTGGCATTACACTACACACATTTCTCCCTTTTTCTTGTCTCTCTTTCTCACAGAGACATAAACAAGCGCACTTTCTTACACACGTCACGTGTGCAACGTCACACGCCCTCCCCGAGCAGAGACGTAGTTACATGGGTAACATTAGCTGTAATGCTAATGGTGCGTTGTGAGTGGTAATACGAGAGAAAGAAGGTGCCAATCTGGTAACAAATGGGGGAATACTTAATTCCCAAGAAAAACAGCACAGGCTGCATTGTCTGGCGGTGGTTTGGCTTCAAGCGGGAATATGTTGAACAATTATGCGGCAAAAGCGTTGCTACAAAAAGTAGCAGCACTGCTTATGTAGCATCATTATGAAAAGTCACCCGCTAGAGCAGTGGTTCTTAACCTGGGTTCGAACGAACCTTAGGGGTTCAGTAAGCCGGCCTCAGGGGTTCGGCGGAGCTTTCGCCGCTGAGGTCAAGACACACCCAACTTATCGTGTAAATAAAAACTTCTCCCTATCGGCGTATTATGGATACCCCCAAACAATTTTCCCTCTAATTTTTTATTAGGTTAACAGGTGTGTAATTTGTTGTGAGTTCATGCACTGTTTGTGTTGTTCTTTGAACAAGGTGATGTTCATTTGGTGCACCAGTAAGAAAAACATAACTTTGTCTTGAATTTGAAAAAAAAAAAAGTTTCATTTTTCACTAAAGAAGGGTTCGGTGAAGACGCATATAAAACTGATCGGATTCGGTACCTCCAACAAGGTTAAGAACCACTGCACTAGAGAATGAAGAGTGCTTGAAACTGCATGTCAACATCTCCGTTCGGTGCCACACCCACAAAATGCCGAAGATACAATTTCCAGATCAATACCATATTAAAAAAAACAAAACAACAACAGTATATAACGTCCGCAGGAACCTACCAAAACCTATTTGATTTCCTATTATGCAGCTCATTTTTATTTGACGATTATTGAAATATATTGTCTGATATTATGCACATAGGTGCATTCTCTTTGTTTGTAGTGGCGTTCTGTACAAAAAGTGCACTTTATTTTAGTGTTGTTTTGATATGTCATCTTGGTAACATCATGGACAAAAGTACACTAATAACTTGTTTTAAAATGTCTCTGACAATTTTGCACTTTCTGTTTTGGAAATGACAGGAATGTTTGTGCCACTGCTTAATAACTGTTTAATAAATACAGTTTTGCTAAATTGACTTAGTTGTGATTTCCCTCTCTGCATGAAAGTTTAAAATGAGCATATATTGTAATATCGCTAAAATTCGCTCCATTCTGTCCACTAAAGACGCTGAGATCATTATCCATGCGTTTGTTACGTCTCGTCTCGATTACTGTAACGTATTATTTTCGGGTCTCCCCATGTCTAGCATTAAAAGATTACAGTTGGTACAAAATGCGGCTGCTAGACTTTTGACAAGAACAAGAAAGTTTGATCACATTACGCCTGTACTGGCTCACCTGCACTGGCTTCCTGTGCACTTAAGATGTGACTTTAAGGTTTTACTACTTACGTATAAAATACTACACGGCCTAGCTCCAGCCTATCTTGCCGATTGTATTGTACCATATGTCCCGGCAAGAAATCTGCGTTCAAAGGACTCCGGCTTATTAGTGATTCCCAAAACCCAAAAAAATTCTGTGGGCTATAGAGCGTTTTCATTTCGGGCTCCAGTACTCTGAAATGCCCTCCCGGTAAAAGTTCGAGATGCCACCTCAGTAGAAGCATTTAAGTCTCACCTTAAAACTCATTTGTTTACTCTAGCCTTTAAATAGACTCCCTTTTTAGACCAGTTGATCTGCCGTTTCTTTTCTTTTTGTCCTATGTCCCACTCTCCCTTGTGGAGGGGGTCCGGTCCGATCCGGTGGCCATGTACTGCTTGCCCGTGTATCGGCTGGGGACATCTCTGCGCTGCTGATCCGCCTCCGCTTGGGATGTTTTCCTGCTGGCTCCGCTGTGAACGGGACTCTCGCTGCTGTGTTGGATCCGCTTTGGACTGGACTCTTGCGACTGTGTTGGATCCATTATGGATTGAACTTTCACAGTATCATGTTAGACCCGCTCGACATCCATTGCTTTCCTCCTCTCCAAGGTTCTCATAGTCATCATTGTCACCGACGTCCCACTGGGTGTGAGTTTTCCTTCCCCTTATTCGGGCCTACCGAGGATGTCGTAGTGGTTTGTGCAGCCCTTTGAGACACTAGTGATTTAGGGCTATATAAGTAAACATTGATTGATTGATTGATATTAATGCAGTATGAACTAGTATGTTTTAATGTAGACACACAGAATCACCATGCTGCTGTGATTATATGCATCAAGTGTTAATTCAAGGCTAAGGCAAAATATCACGATTATATATCGTGTATTGTGACATGGCCCAAAAATATTGTGATATTAATAAAAGGCCATCTCACCCAGCCCTAGTTGGTCATTATGGTGGTGCTTGGAGAGCCAATTGTTTTCTGAGGTGGTATTTGGTGAAAAAAGTTTGAGAACCACTGATGTAAAGCATTGCTTTACATGGCTGAAATGAAAAATGATACAAGATGCTGGACATGTTTCACGTTTCCATCCTCTGTTTCTGTAATTGTTTTTATGCAGTCCTGCCGCCGTGGAAACCTGGGCCAGTGCCAGACAAAGAACTCTCTTTTGGGATGTGTTTAAAAAGAAAAAAAGAGTTCAGGATTCCCTTGTTCCAGTTCTGTTTTTTCCACTAGTAGTCGCAGGGGGCATGTTGTGGGGTAACACAGGGTGAGGCTGGGAGAATGTGACAATAGACAATGGACTGTACGCATCACAACATCTATTGTGTTCTTGGGTGAAACGTCTCCTAGCTTGCTTGACGGGGTCCAAGTATTCTCGCCTTTGAACCGTCTCCCAAACCTGTCTTTTTCCTTCTTTCTCTTCCACAAACACAGACACATTCTGTCACCAGGGACTCCACTACACAAACGTCCTTTTTTTTTTTGAGTCGAGAGAAAGCGTTTCAAATGATTTATTTTAAAGAACGATAAATGCGGACAGAGCTGAAGCCATATCCCCATTTGATTTTCCCAGATGACATTAATAACATCTCTGATCCTCTTGTCCTTTTAGGGTTATTTACAGTAGACCCTTTCAGATCAAAGATGATTCACTCGGGGATAATGGTCGACCTCAAATTTGTTCACATTTATTACATTTTCCCACAGGAAATAAGAGAGAGAGAATGAATCAGTTGTATGGTCAAACTGCTGAATTCATCTTCAACTACATGGGTAATGTAAAGAAAAAACCAAATAAATAATGTAAAATTACTTGCCCAGTGACAATGCAGACATAGCATTTGTGCAAGTAAAGAGGCAGAGTTGTTGAAGGAAGGTCCACTTCTAATGAGGGTCAAATGGGACAGACTGAAATAAATAGATACATATTTGAACAATTACTTAAATGTGCCATTAACTATTTAAAATTGGGATTAAATAAATGTGTCATTAACTTATTGTAAAATTGTTATTTATTCAACTATTTAATGATTTATTTCAATATTAAAATAAAGTTTGTTGTATTTGTATTTTCTGTGTTTTTTTATTTTGATTTCTATTTATTATTTTAATTGGCTTTACCCTTTAAAATCGTTTTTAATCATATTTTTTTAAATATTTTTTTATATTGTTTTTATTTTTTTTTATATTGTTTTAATCTTTTCCTGAAAGATTAAGTAGCGGACACATTTTTCACAATAATTCTCACCGGGTCTAAATTGATGCCTTGAGCAGAATTATTATTTGTAGATTTTACTAGTTTTTTAATCAAAATGTTATTTAGTTTGATGCATGTTTTGTACTAATTCAAATCCATGGGGGAAAAATAATTAAAATATTGTTTTTGTGTGTGTGCAAGGTAACTATTTTAACATAATTAATACATACATCTGCGATGAGGTGGCGACTTGTCCAGGGTGTAACCCGCAATCCGCCCGATTGTAGCTGAGATAGGCGCCAGCACCCCCCGCAACCCCAAAAGGGAATAAGCGGTAGAAAATGGATGGATGGATAATAGATACATTTGTAGATTTTGTCAGCTAAGATCGAACTGGGATTCGAACCCAGGACCTAGCACAGGACTTACCACAATCTTCATTTGTGCGCCCACATGAAGATTGTGGTAAAATTTCACACAGAGCAACCTGTCTTTCATTAATTGACGTTTTACATGCATTTTTTCTTACAAAATGGGTTACCCCCTTAGAAAAGTCCGATAATGGCTTTTTTGTCGATAACCGATATTCCGATATTGTCCAACTCTTAATTACCGATTCCGATACCGATATATACAGTCTTGGAATTAACACATTATTGTGCCTAATTTTGTTGTGATGCCCCGCTGGATGCATTAAACAATGTAACAAGGTTTTCCAAAATAAATCAACTCAAGTTAGAATGAATCAGTTGTATGGTCAAACTGCTGAAATCATCCTCAACTACATAGGCAATGTATTGCAAAAAAAAAATAAATAATGTAAAATTACTCGCCCAGTGACAATGCAGACATAGTATTTGTGCAAGTAAAGAGGCATAGTTGTTGAAGGACGGTCCACTTCTATGGAGAACCAAATGGGACGGACTGAAATAAATAGATATATCTTTGAACAATTACTTAAATGTGCCATTAACTATTTAAAATTGGGATTGAATAAATGTGTCATTAACTTATTGTAAAATAGTTATTTATTCAACTATTTAATGATTTATTTCAATATTAAAATAATGTATTTTGTACTTGTATTTTCTGTGTTTTTTTTTATTTTGATTTCTATTGTGTGAATGTGAGTGTGAATGTTGTTTGTCTATCTGTGTTGGCCCTGCGATGAGGTGGCGACTTGTCCAGGGTGTACCCCGCCTTCCGCCCGATTGTAGCTGAGATAGGCGCCAGCGCCCCCCGCGACCCCAAAAGGGAATAAGCGGTAGGAAATGGATGGATGGATGGATGTTTTAATTGGCTTTACCCTTTAAAATCGTTTTTAATCATATTTATTTTTATATTTTTTTATTTTGTTTTTATTTTTTTTATTCAATCATTAGTGGAGCTAAGGATAATATTTGAATATTGTTTTTAATATTGTTGTGCAGCACTTTGGAAACATTTATGTTGTTTAAATGCGCTATACAAATAAAGTGGGTTGGATTGGATTTTTATAATTTAATATTTATTTCACGGTTTAATTCTTTATTCTAATAATTATTAATTATTGATTTCATGGACCTGCGTGGCATTTTTATGAATGTATTTTATCCGGCAAATTCAGCCGTCAAAGTCAGTTGGCGGCCACAGGAATCCAGTCCAATGGCTGCTTTACCTGGAAGTCTTCTAAGGAGGATATACACTTGACTTTTTCGGGAGTTTATGGTAAAAAGTGGGACCTGCTGACCCCATGTAGCAGTTAAAGTACCGTATTTTACTGACTATAAAGCGAACTTAAAGCATTTTTTCCCCCCTCAAAACGCGACAGTGCGCCTAATGTAAGGTATACATTTGGTTGAGCTTATCCACCTGGAAGCTATTTTATTTGGTACATGGTTAATGATAAGTGTGACCAGTAGATGGCAGTCAAACAAGAGATAAGTGTAGGCTGCAATACGATGGCAATAGGACTCAAGTAAACAACACCAACATTTTATGTGTTCCATTGAAAATATAGAACAATACACACGGCAGTCAAAAATAAATTTAAATGTTTTAGTACAACATTGGTAAGCTATGAAGCTGCACTGCTTGATGTGCTTCAACTTATGAGTATTATTATGGTGTGTGTATAAGGTAAAACATATTATCTGGTGTTTTGTTTCGCAATATTATGCAAAATTAACTTATCTTACCTACTGGTACCTGCTGATCTGTATTTGGGATCTGTATAAATCCTGAAAAATTGCGTGCGTCAGCCTTTGTAGTCCATGCAGGGAGTGTTTTCAATTTAGAAAAAAAAAAAATAATATGACTCCTTTAATGCGCCCTATAATCAGGTGCGTCTTATATATGAAAAATTATTGAAACAATAAACCATTCATCGGCAGTGCGCCTTATAATCACCCTATGGTCCAGAAAATACGATATTAAAATTTATTGAAGTTTTTGGAATTTATTATCCGCAGTTCAAGACCAATAACAAAATTAACAAGTTAACTCGTGTGAATAATCACAAAGAAATATCACAATAATCATGTATACACGCAGATTTACTGCACAATTTATTTTGACCGTACATACTCCTTTACGTTAACCACGGATGGTCACCAGGTTGTTAGACGGTTAGCGATCAGGTCAACGCATACACCAATGCACAGGAAGCCAGTGCAGGTGAGCCTGTGTAGGCGTAATATGATCAAAATTTTTTGTTCTTCACAAAAGTCTAGCAGCCGCATTTTGTACCAATTGTAATATTTTAATGCTAAACATTGGTTTAAATAATATGTTACATTAATCGAGAGACGTAACAAATGCAGGTACAATGATCTCAGCATTACTGATGGACACAATATTACGGATATGAAAGAAGGCTGTTTTAGTAACACTCTTAATGTGTGACTCAAATGAAGGAGTTGGGTCCAAAATGATACCAAGATTTTTTCGCCTTGTCGCTTTGTTCTGTTGTTTTATAACCAATTTTTAATGTTGTATTTCAATGGTCGAAAGATACACTGACTGTGAATGAGAGCGTAAATAGTTGTCTGTATGTGCGTTTTCATTTACTGGTGGCCAGTCCTGGGTTCACCCAGCTTCTGGGATAGGCTCCAGCACACCAATGACCCTGAACAAGATACAATAGATAATGGGTGAATGGAATTTAGGCCTGCTCCACGTTTGGATTCTTTGAAAGCGAAGCCTCACTCATGGAACTAATACTCTGCTCCCAACGTGCTAGTCCCAGTTCACCGTTCTCCATGTCGTTTTATCGCCCTACATGCTCCTAGGTCACCACGACCATGTGGTGGCAGGTGTGTACGAGCGTGATTTATTGGATGATTTCTCACGTTTAGCTTGGCAGACTGACAGACTCCACTTTAAAACAGCAGAGGATTTCCTCATCAATAGCGAACAATGCAACAACGTATAAGCTGCATGAGAGAGGCGGGCATGAGGTGGGTGGTGTGAGGTGGTAGGTAGATGGGTGCTGAGCGATGTAATCTGCTCTCTTATTGTTGTGCTGCAGGCCTCCAGTCCTCAGCATTAAAACAAAACAATGAGCAAGAGGGGAAGTCAGCGCTTTGTCGTACATCAATTTGCAGGTTTATGGCTCTGTTATGCCATTATCAGCAGGCCCCATTGTGCAAAATACAGTTAATGAGCTACGACAACACATAGCATTAGAATAGTTTAAGCATCCTGAAACTATATTGTACAGAATCCTGCGTTTAACGGTTTCCATTGCAATTAGTGTTATCTTAAAAAAAAAAAAAAAAAATCCTGCAGTTTCATTTATCCTGAAAGATTAAGTAGCGGACACATTTTTCACAATAATTCTCACCAGGTCCAAATTGATGCCTTGAGCTGAATTATTATTTGTAGATTTTAATAGTTTTTTAATCAAACTTTAATTTAGTTTGATGCATGTTTTTCACTAATTCAAATTCATGGGGAATAAATATTTAAATATTGTTTTTGTGTGTGCGCAAGTTAACTATTTCAACATCATTAATACATACAGTAGTAGATTTTGTCAGCGAAGATCAAACTGGGATTTGAACTTAGCCCAGGACTTAGCACAGGACTTAGCCCAGGACTTAGCACAGGACTTACCACAATCTTCATTTGTGCGCCCACATGAAGATTGTGGTAAAATTTCACACAGATCGACCTCCATCCATCCACTTTCTACCGCTTATTCCCTTTTGGGGTCGCGGGGGGCCCTGGCGCCTATCTCAGCTACAATCGGGCGGAAGGCGGGGTACACCCTGGACAAGTCGCCACCTCATCGCAGGGCCAACACAGATAGACAGACAACATTCACACTCACATTCACACACTAGGGACCATTTAGTGTTGCCAATCAACCTATCCCCAGACAGTGCGACCTGTCATTCATTAATTGACATTTTACATGCACTTTTTCATGCAAAACGGGTTCCCCCCAATCGAAAAGTCCGATATCCGATATTCCGATATTGTCCAACTCTTAGTTACCAATTCTGATATCAACCGATACCGATATATACAGTAGTGGAATTAACACATTATTATGCCTAGTTTTGTTGTGACGCCCCGCTGGTTGCATTAAACAATGTAACAAGGTTTTCCAAAATAAATCAACTCAAGTTATGTAAAAAAATGCCAACATGGCACTGCCATATTTATTATTGAAGTCACAAAGTTATTTATTTATTTTTAACATGCCTCAAAACAGCAGCTTGGAATTTGGGACATGCTCTCCCTGAGAGAGCATGAGGAGGTTGAGGTGGGCGGGCGGGATTAAAGTGGGCGGGGGTGTATATTGTAGCGTCCCGGAAGATTTATTGCTGCAAGGGGTTCTGGGTATTTGTTCTGTTGTGTTTATGTTGTGTTACGGTGCGGATGTTCTCCCGAACAGGGTTTGTCATTCTTGTTTGGTGTGGGTTTACAGTGTGGCGCATATTTGTAACAGTGTTAAAGTTGTTTAGACGGCCAACCTCAGTGACAAAATGGCTGTTGACCAAGTATGCTTGCATTCACTTGTGTGTGTGAAAAGCCGTGGAAATTATGTGACTGGGCAGGCACGCAGAGGCAGTGTCTTTAAGGTTTATTGGCGCTCTGTACTCTTCTTTACGTCCGTGTACACAGCGGCATTTTAAAAATGTATACATTTTACTTTTTGAAACCGATAATTTTGAAACCCATAATTGCCGATATTACATTTTAAAGCATTTATCGGCCGATAATATCTGCAGTCCGCTATTATCGGACATCCCTACCCCCATGGATCGCGGGCCACCTATTGTTCTAACATGAATGCTAGAGTGTACACGCAAATAATGAAAATCTCCCCTGCTGCTCGCGAAACCACAGAGGGTCCTGACTCACTATTTGAGAAACAGTGTGTTAGAGCAGTGGTTCTCAAACTTTTTTCACCAAGTCCCACTTCGGAAAAAAACTTGGCTCTCCAAGTACCACCACAATGACCAACATTAAAATAAAGTAGCGTGGTAGGCCTAAATATTAATTAAAGACAAGATATTGATTTTTTTTAACAAGTATATTTAATGTTTTAACTACTGTAACATTACACACAGTTTGAACAGTAACACTGTGTTTATATAGGGCCCCTATCAAAGCATGTGTTTAGCATATAGGGTCAGCAGCCCAGCTTCTCCCACATAAAGCAATATATCATGTAATAAAAATCCTGCAAGTAAAATAAAAAAAATGCTCAAATTGCCAAACATACACAGAAACCCCCAAATGCAGCAATGGAAATGGAAGTTATAGCCCAGGAGTGTCTGGGATGAGTTTGCAAAGTATAAAAATGAGCCGAAATGTTCTGTTCTAAATGTGTCCACTAGATGTCGCAATAGGAATTATGTGTATCTTTGTAGATTATGCTACATATGTAAAAAAAAACAAAAAAAAAACAGTGCACCAGTCGAGGAAAATGAGCATTCTACACAAATAACAATCTGTAATTTGATTTTGATATTTTTTTTATCTTGATAGATTGAAAATTAACACCAATGAGTTGACTGATGAACAATATCACATAATTTATTCAGAAAGTATAAATAACGACAAATAAAGATGGATAACTATTAACCGCAACATGTATGTGTAAAAAAAAAACCCCAACAACATTATAATTTGTACATTTTCAGAATGTGCTTGTTCTATTTTTAAACAAAGAAAACAATTTGAAGTTGTCTTTATTTTCAAGTTATCGTGCTGTGATTTTACCAGTTCGGCCCACTTTGGAGTAGATTTTTCTCCTTGTGGCCCCCAATCTAAAATGAGTTTGACGCCCCTGTTAAAGCCAGTTTACCAGGGGGTGCACAGACTTGAGGGATGTTCACTTTTAAAGACATAAGATATAATATTTCACAGCTTTGGAACCGAAGTTTGTGTCCAACAAAGACAAAAAGAAAGATTTACCTTCTCATTCCGCCCCGGTAACCTGGTTATATTTTTGTTCTGTTTTGTGAAGTTGCATTAACAAAAACAAAACAAAAACTTGCAGCCTCGCTGGCCACTGTTTATTAAACCTGCACAGGATTTGTTTTTTTTGGGCTGTTTGTAAGATTCTCTTTCCAAAATGTGAACCAGGACACTTTTACATCTTCACCAGTTCTAGGCCAAATGTATAATGATTTCCAATGACGGTATTATAAAAAACACAAGTTCTCTGCAAGTCAAGAGTGGAGGAATGTTTTTTAAATTGACATGTGTGGGAGTCAGTTTAAACCACCTGACATATTCTCAGAGATGTCGATACATGATCTTGGCAATTTTTTCCAAATGATGGGCAGTAAGTTTCACCCAGACTTCATGCAACCACTTTAACTGTGGCCTGTCACTCTTCATAGTTCCTATGGACAGAGTCTAGTGTGTATTGGCTGCTGTTCTGATGCGTAAGCAATTCACTTATATAAGTACACCAACTATTATCTCAATGCACTTTTTGTATGGAGGAGATTTATTGTAGATTTTAAAATGAGTGCAATTTTAGACGGTTTCGAGGTGAAAATTCCACTGCAAATGGGAAGAACTGGAGGGAGTAATGATGCAGACCCTCTTACAGTCTGTGTAGTTTTGGCCTAGTAGTTAAAGTGTCCGCCCTGAGATCGATAGTTCGTGAGTTCAAACCCTGGCCGAGTCATACCAAAGGCTATAAAAATGGGACCCATTACCTCCCTGCTTGGCACTCAGCACCAAGGGTTGGAATTGGGGGTTGATTCGCCAAAAATGATTCTCGGGTGCGGCCCCCGCTGCTGCTCACTACTCTCCTCACCTCCCAGGGGGTGATCAAGGGTGATGGGTCAAATGCAGAGAATACGTTCACCACACTGAGTGTGTACGTGTGACAATCATTGGTACTTTAACATTTTTATATGGTGAGTCATATATTTTAGTAATTTCCAATGTTGGTCAACTTTGGAAATTACTTGAATTTTTCTATCTGAACTTATAGGAAATGGTGTTAGAGTCAGTGTTTCTCAATTATGTACTGTTAGGATTTCTCTGGGCACAATATTTTTCAGGAATTGACTCACCATTAACAACTCTTTTATTTTCATTCCCGTCGAAAACTCCTCCATCAATTCCCCTCTGTTATCTCCGTACCCATGTGTTTCTGTGTACTTACTACTTCTACTGGCTGGAACAGGCTGGTTAGAGTAAGTACTGCTGCCACCTGGCTGCAGATGTATGTATCGTTCTAACACGAATGCTAGAGTGTACACACATACTTGCCAACCCTCCCGGATTTTCCGGGAGACTCCCGAAATTCAGGGCATCTCCCGAAAACCTCCTGGGACAAATTTTCTCCCGAAAATCTCCCGAAATTCAGGCGAAGCTGGAGGCCACGCCTCCTCCAGCTCAATGCGGACCTGAGTGACGTGTACAAAGAGCGTGTCTGCCCAATGACGTTATAACTGTAGAATGATCGAGGGCGAGTTCTTGGTTTCTTATGTGGGTTTATTGTTAGGCAGTTTCATTATCGTCCTCCCAGCGGGGTAAAACAACACACAACAACAGAAGTCTGAATTCGTCTACCTAAAGCAGTTTGTCTGCCAAACAGCAATGTGTTGTGACACTCTTAAACAGGACAATACTGCCATCTACTGTACATGCAAATGGTTAGATAAACAAGGATGGAATATTCAACCCTCAACTCAACAATGACGAGTAGATGAGTGTTATGTGTTTGTAAATAAATGAAGACTGAAATTCAAGTATTTCTTATATATATATATATGTATATATACATATTTATATGAAATACTTGGCTTGGTGAATCTATTCATCTAGCGGTAAATATACTCCTCACCTTTTAACCACGCCCCAACCACGCCCCGCCCCACCCCCGACTACCCCCCCACCTCCCGAAATCGGACGTCTCAAGGTTGGCAAGTATGTGTACACACAAATAATGAAAATCTCCCATGCTGCTCGAAAATGGCGTATCCTGAAGCGACGGCCAGAAAGCACCTAGAAGACGATCTGTAAAATATAATCTATGCAACATTTTGACCAAATAACCACCAGTAAATTTTATGTAGACGGCAAGGAAGTGTTTTAAATGTAGCTGAGATGGAAGAGCGGCCGACCAGAAACTTGAAGGTTCCTGGTTCCAATCCAGCTTCTGCCATCCTAGTCACTGCTGTTGTATCCTTGGGCAAGACACTTTACCCAGTTTGCTCCCAATACCGCCCACACTGGTGGTAATGTAGCTTAGATGTAGATAAGAGATTTCTCAATGTGAGGTGCTTTCAGTCACTAGAGAAAAAGGGCTATATAATTCACTTCACTAGGGAAAAAAAAGGTCCCTCTAAGGCAGTGGTTCTCGACCCTTTTTCAGTGATGTACCCCCCTGTGAACATTTTTTTGATTCAAGTACCTCCTAATCCGAGCAAAGCATTTTTGGTTGAAAAAAAAAGAGATAAGGAAGTAAAATACAGCACTATGTCATCAGTTTATGATTTATTAAATCGTATAACAGTGCAAAATATTGCTAATTTGTAGTGTTCTTTGTTGAACTATTTGAAAAAAAGATATACAAATAACTAAAAACGTGTTGAAAAATAAACAAGTGATTCAGTTATAAGTAAGTATTTCTACACATAGAAGTAATCATCAACTTAAAGTGCCCTCTTTGGGGATTGTAATAGAGATCCATCTGGATTCATGAACTTAATTCTAAACATTTCTTCACAGAAACAGAAATCTTTAACATCAATATTTATGGAACATGTCCACAAAAATGAATATTGCATTGCTGCATTTCTTTTCACAGTTTATGAACTTACATTCATATTTTGTTGAAGTATTATTCAATGAATATATTTATAAAGGATTTTTGAATTGTAGCTATTTTTAGAATATTTAAAAAAAATTCTCATGTACCCCTTGGCATACCTTCAAGTACCCCCGGGGGTATGCGTACCCCCATTTGAGAACCACTGCTCTAAGGGGCTTATTAAAACAAATTCAATTATGACTTTTGTTTTTCATATAAAAAAAACACATAAAATAATAATCTCCTATGTGGGGAAAAAAATAATCTTGCAATAGACTCATGCATGCACACTTGTACACAGTGCCCGCCTCTCCCATGAACATCCTTTAGTGCTCTTGAAAAAAAAAAAAAGGGACTGCTTCTAAAATGCCCATAAAAATTGGTACAGGTCTGCTGCTTGTTCGGAAACGTAGCAAATCACCACAAGCAGGAGCATGATACATGTGCAGTAAATAATAGTGTCTCCATGGTGAAAGCTGCATAGTACACGCAAAAACAGTAGTCAGGTTGGGCTTATACCGCTTTGGGTAAGATGTACCCCCGTGCAGCCCATCTGGGAGAAGGAAATCTCCAATCTCAAAACCACTGCTGCGTAAGGTTAAGGGAGTAAACCCCGACAGAAAATCAGGAGCTGGAGTCCTGAAGGGGGTTTGAGGTTGTAGCGTCATTGGTGCCAAGCTATATCGACACTCGTCGCTCCTTTGTATCCACCAGCCACGCGGAGAGGGGGTGGGCTTGCTGACCGGACAACAACTTGCCCTCCATAGTTCCATACCCAGGCCATGTAGATATACTTGAGAGGTCCATTGGAGAGGTACCAGTCCCAAGCCCATCTGGTTGGCAAAGGAAACAGGGGCCATCTCCGTCAATGGAAGGGACCATCGCACCCCCACCCTTTTTGGATTTACACCAATGTCTCCCGAGACGAAAGAATGCCGACGACATGTAAAAAACTGATTTAAATAAGGCGGTCTGCAGCATTTTTCAATTGTACACACAGTCTTAGTAAATCATGCAACACGCCCAATTATAGATTGCCCATACTGTTCAGCGTGTAGCATTTGGATTTTAGTAGATCGGGCCCTAAGTATTGTATTTATTACACACCAGCTGTTTCATTGTAACGCACATCTTAGTTGTAGTTTTGATTAGCAAATGTATTTTCCATGGCAAATCCAATGCAAATTAGCATCTAGCTAGCGCTTTTTAAAAAGTGGAGCCTTACTGTACTTTTGAGTAGGGCTGCGTGATATGGCCTTTTTATAAAAATATTTTTAGGCCATATCGCGATACCTTATATATATCTCGGTATTTTGCCTTAACCTTGAATTAATACTTGAAACATATAATCACAGCAGTATGATGATTCTATGTGTCTACATTAAAACATTCTTGTTCATACTGCATTAATATATGCTCATTTTAAACTTTCATGCAGAGAGGGAAATCACAACTAAGTCAATTGACCAAAACTGTATTTATTAAACAGTTATTAAGCAGTGGCACAAACATTCATGTTATTTCCAAAACAGAAAGTGCAAGATTGTCAGAGACATTTTAAAACGAGATATCAGTGCACTTTTGTGCATGATGTTACTAAGATGACATATTAAAACAACACTAAATTAAAGTGCACTTTTTGTACAGAACACCACTACAATAGTTTAACCTTCCTCTTGTGTTACCTTTCTGTTACCATCTCTTATGTTAACGGGTCGGTTTTGACCCGTGTCTTAAATCAGCTGTAAAATACACTAAAAACAATTATCTATCATCCAATTTGTTTCTCATCTCTTGGTTACCTCGTTAGGCTTCCTTATCCTTGAAAATATTGGTTTTAATATTTTTGGTTTGGGCCATTGGGCCTTTTTTTGTCAGTATACCCCTCGATTTCAATTTTTAAAAATGGTAAAACGAACCTCAAGAGAATCATATACATAAAAAAAAGGTTGTTGTGTTACCTAACTTACTAAGGGGTATTAGAACACATCTCTTAAATAAATGTGTTTTATTTATTTTTTTATTTTAAGAATTTTAACTATAGTAACATCTATGGTGTTACGGGTCAATTTCGACCCATATATATTTACTTCAAGAAAAAAGCTAAAAAGTATTTTTTTCAGCAACAGAAATCCAACATCAAACAAACAACAACCAATCAAGCAAATGAAACCAAGAGAAATAGATTACTAGTTCCAAAACTAATAAAAAACAAAATCAGAGTGGCAAAAAGTGACACTTTTAGTGTCCGTCTTTTGTTTGTTTTTGTACAGGATAACAAGGTAAAATGAGAATCCACTAAAGCTCACATGATTGGGAGAGGAGCTGGCTGTCAGTGTGTTCAGTTTTGGCTGTTATCATTGCTTTATCATCTTATTTTTATAACTGGGTCGAAACCGACCCTAACAACACCAAGGGCATAATTTCTACCAGAGCATTTTATAATTTAGTGAAAAAAATTAAAATGTTTTATTTTGTTGACAATGAGGTTCCTGACAAAGTCAAAAAGCTTTGATGCAAAAAAATAAATGTATGTGGTGTTTTTATGCATTTAAAAACTAAAACGGGTCGGTGCCGACCCTAACACAAGACGAAGGTTAAAACAAATAAAGTGCACTTTTGTGCATGATGTCACACAAGATATTTCAATAAGTGTCAAATAAAAATTAGCTGCCTGTGTGTTCGTCCTTTGCTATGTGTTAGGTTCCTGCAGACGTTATTCCGTTGTTGACTATTTTTATCATGCGGTGTTGATCTGGAAATGTTTGCTTCGGCATATTAATAGTGTGGGGATGTGGCACCGAACAGAGATGTTGACATGCGGAATAAGCACTCTTCATTCTCTAGCAGGTGACTTTTCAAATGATGCTACATATTAGCAGTAATGCTAATTTTTGTAGCAATGCTTTTGGCCCACACCTGACAAATTACGGTTGTCTGTTCGACATATTCCCACTTGAAGCCAAACCACTGCCAGACGAAGGACCCCCTGCTGTTTTTCATGGGAATTAATTCTTCCTTCATTCCCACCTTCTTTCTCTCGTATTACCACCCGCATGGCTTCGCCTGAGGGATCGAAGGTCCGTATCATCATCGCTTACGTGCAGCCAAACTTACCCATGCTGCTACCTCTCTGCTACGCGAGGGTGTATACGTATGTGACGTATGACGTGACGGTATGTGACGTGTGTAAGAAGGTGCGTTTGCTGTCTGTGAGAAGGAGCGACAGGAAAAAGCGAGAAGAGCCAGCAACTGCGTGAGAACGTGTACTCGAATATCACGATATAGTCATTTTCTATATCGCACAGAGACAAACGGTGTATATCGATATATCAGCCAGCTCTACTTGTGAGCGCCTTCATCTTGCTTTGTGGGCATGTGCAATTGTAACATTACCTGGAGATTGTCCGGCCGAGTCCCTTCTGCAGGCTTTTCTGCTTGTTTACCTACCAAGTGCTTGAACCGGTGCTTTTCAGGTGAGTTTTTCACCTGAACGGGACGTTACGTGCAACAAAAGGTATCATAACATGGCACAGATGGATTTGAGGTGAATCGGCACACAGTAGTACCAGCCCAGTCCTAGAAATCGACTTACATTTATATCTTTAAAAACCTTGTGAAATTCTCGGTTCTAATTAATTTTACAAGCCACCGTCATTGTGTCCGAAAATATCTCTCTTCCCAAAGACTGGGTGGCGCTCAGTACGGCCCCCACAGGGACATGTTGGCTAATAACAGCACACAATCAGCAAGTGTGTCATTTTTCATAGGACATTTACGAGAGCGAGCGACAGGGACAGAGAGAGAGAGAGTGAGAGAGAGAGAGAGTTCCTCCTCCAGATTCTCAGAGTTGTCTGGTCTGCCTTAGTGGCAGAATGGCCGGTTCCTGTGTTTGTGCCTGTTCCTGTCTCCCGCTGTCACACCGAGGCACGTCGCCATTGTTTCCGTACAGTAAGCACCGGAGGTCACGGCGGCTCCCCCCGTTCGCTCACTCCTCCTACGTGGAGCTGGAAGGGATGGGGAGACGGGACTCGGTCCAAAACGGGTCTACTGTGCACGGGACCGGGAGATGCCGTGAGACAGGCTGCAACATCTGAGAGGACACGGAGGCCAACACACTTACCGTGTACACAAATAGACACACTTGCACGTCCACCTTTTGTTGTTGAGAAGGGGGGATTCCAGGTTTTCAGTGTACAGGTAGACTCCCTGTCTGCGACAAGGACACTTTGAACTCAATTAACTTTGGGAAAGTTGTAAACAACAAAAATAAACAATTACATGGATTGTCGGAAGCCATAATGGCACTTTAGGGGGACAGAGAAAATTGGTGGGAAACTTGATATGGAACGTTTTGGGAACAATCAAAATCACATGCTTTCCATTTGTTTATTTATGAATAGGGATTTAATAATGATCTTTTACCAGAAAACATATCATTGAACACTCCTATTATTTTGGTATACAGTGGGGCAAAAAAGTATTTAGTCAGCCACCGATTGTGCAAGTTCTCCCACTTAAAGTGATGACAGAGGTCTGTAATTTTCATCATAGGTACACTTCAACTGTGAGAGACAGAATGTGAAAAAAAACTCCAGGAATTCACATTGTAGGAATTTTAAAGAATTTATTTGTAAATAATGGTGGAAAATAAGTATTTGGTCAACCATTCAAATGTCTCACTGATGGAAGGAGGTTTTGGCTCAAAATCTCACGATACATGGCCCCATTCATTCTTTCCTTAACACGGATCAACCGTCCTGTCCCCTTAGCAGAAAAACAGCCCCAAAGCATGATGTTTCCACCCCATGCTTCACAGTAGGTATGGTGTTCTTGGGATGCAATTCAGTAATCTTCTTCCTCCAAACAGGACGAGTTGAGTTTATACCAAAAAGTTATATTTTGGTTTCATCTGACCACATGACATTCTTCCAATCCTCTGCTGTATCATCCATGTATCCATTTTGGTATAAACTCAATTTGTCGTGTTTGGAGGAAGAAGAATACTGAGTTAACATACTGAGTCGTATGTTAAATGCGCCGACAATCCACCAAGCGGTGCTGCTTCATAGCTTACCAAAGTCGCACTAAAACATTTTGATAGATTTTTGAGCGCCGTGTGTAATGTTCTATATTTTTAATGGAATATATAAAATGTTGGTGTTGGTTACTTGAGTCATATTGCCATCATGTGTGTGACAATCATTGGTACTTTAACTTTAACTTAATATTGCAGTCTACACGTATCTCTTATGTTTGACTGCCATCTACTGGTAACACTTATCATTAGAGCATGTACCAAATAAAATACTTTCGAGGTCGGTAAGTAAAACCAGAATTATTCCGTACATTAGGCGGTCCGGGTCATAAGGCGCACTGTCGCGTTATGAGAAAAAAAAAAGGATTTTTAGTGCGCCTTATAGTCCGGAAAATACGGTACATATTTTGTGCAAGGTGGCTGCTTTCAATAATTGCAAGCAAAAAGAACTGATCACATTATTTAAAATTCCTTGATTGCACACAAATGATCTAGGCTTTTAATACGGCCCTATAAACAAGAATTTGCTTGTTTGCCTAATTCTTTGTATTCAGTCACATGACTTTTTCGGACATGTTTACTTACATTAAACAAAGTAGTGATCAACCAAACCGATATGACTACAGTGCTGCAAACCGTGTACAAACTATCCGAGTACGCAAGGGGCCTCGAACTTACCATTAAAGGCAGATACGAGCAAAAAATCTCACGGTGCGATGGAATCTATCCCTTTATGTTGTCAAAAAAAGATTTTAGTGATATCGACGATTATACGTCAAACGCGTTCCCAGACATGTCAAACTATCTATCGCGTGCTCCAGACATCAATCTTCACGGCAAAACAGACGAAAACTTGGAAAAGCATGGAGGTCTACAACTTCTTTGTGTGTGGCTAGGCCAAGGAAATTGGTATCGATACTCTCTCGGATAAATCATGCATCGTTTTTGCCTTGGTAAGGTTGCATTTCATATTTGGTCACTGCATGACTGCATGCTAATCGATGCTAACATGCTATTTATGCTACCTGTATGTACATATTGCATCATTCATTATGCCTCAAATTTTTGGTAAATTTGAGCTCATTTTATTTGTAGTTTCCTCCAACTTGGAAACGCACATCTATACATTTGGCCATTTTAAGCCAGTCATTTCCAGGAGTTATCGCACCCTCTGAAAAGCCTCTGTTTTAGTAAAGATTTCCAATGTTGTAAAAATGTGTAGAATAAATATTACATTATAACATTTCTGTCAACGAAGATTTGCATCAGCCTCCGACACAAAGTCATTTTGATAGTAGGCTAATATCGCTAATATAGACACTTACATCACGTGTTGCCTTCATTTTAACACTTACAGTATATAAGGCTTTACATTTTTTTGCGGCTCCAGATAGATTTTTAATTTTTTTATTTTTGGTCCAATATGCTCTTTCAACATTTTGGGTTGCCGACACCTGGCCCAAACCATAATAGTGATCCCTTCTCAAAAGGGAGATTTACAATGAAATAAAACAGTTCATGTCTGACCAGTGTCTGGGAGCTTGTGGTTGCTGCTGCACAAAAAGTTGATGGTCAACAGATCAAGAAAGCGACAGCGTTCATTCATGACACTTATTAGAAAAGAAGTTTGGTATGTGAAATGTCAACAATATTTATTTGTATATATTTTGAAAGTTGAAAATAAGTCAGTGAGACAGGACTTTTTTTTTTTTACAAAGTTGCATGAAAATTGTGCACAGTAAGTGTTGTCCAATATTGTGCACACATGCATACATTCTCTGAAAAATGTAACTTTTGAGGTGTGTTGACAATTTGGATGGACTGAAAGCACTGTTGTTATTCAATATTAAAATCAGGGGTCTCAGACAAGCGGCCCGGGGGTCAATTGTGGCCAGAGAGACGTTATTTTTAGGCCCCCACATTAATATGAAAATCTAATGTTAGTGCGACCCTCAAGTTTTATATGAATAGCGCTTGATAGCGTTGTGTTCTTTGGCTCCAAAATGGCTCTTTCAGCGTTCTGGGTTGCCTACCCCTGCATTAGTGGAAAAGCGGAAAATGAGTGGAAGCGACAGAGATGTTGCCATGAAGACGAGGGTTTTCTTTCAGTCACACTGCGACACCTGTCCGTCAGTAATCACAGTCCCCGATAACCTGGACCATTTCAAACTGTTATGTATTTTCGGCCGAAAAATGCTTAAAAATGTCATATCGGAAATTATCGGTATCAGTTTCAAAAAGGAAAATGTATGGCTTTTTAAAACGCCGCTGTACGGAGTGGTACACAGACCTAGGGAGAAGTACAGAGCGCCAATAAACCTTAAAGGCACTGCCTTTGAATGCCGGTCCAATCACATGATACCTACGGCTTTTCAAACACACAAGTGAATGCAATGCATACTTGGTCAACAGCCAGGGTGGCCGTATAAACAACTTTAACACTGTTTCAAATATGCGCCACACTGTGAACCCACACCAAACAAGAACGACAAACTAATTTCGGGAAAACATACCCACCGTAACACAACATAAACACAACAGAACAAATACCCAGAACCCCTTGCAGCACTAACTCTTCCAAGACGCTGCAATATTTTCTTTTCTTGCGGCCCAGCCTCACTGCATCCAGTGGCCCCCAAGTGAATTGAGTTTGAGACCCCTGATTAAAATGAATCCCTAGAAATAAAATTTCTCTATTAATTATTCACACAATTGAAAACATAGTCCCATAAGTCAACCTGCGGTGATAAGTGTGCATTTGGAAGATATATGTTTGTGTTGTTGTTGTTGTTTTTTTACAGTATTATGCTGCAAAAAAAAAATGTTTTCAATAACACTTAGATTCTACATCGGTAGACCCGAGCTATTTTTTTTTTTTAAATAGCCACCCTTTGCTCTCATTACTTTTTTTTGCACACTCTTGGCATTCTTTGGATGAGCTTCAAGAGGTAGTCACCTAAAATGGTTTTCGCTTCACAGCTGTGCTTGAAGCTCATCGAGAGAATGTCAAGAGTTTGCAAAAGCAGTAATCAGAGCAAAATGTGCTTATTTAGAAGAAACTAGAATATAAAACATGTTTTCAGTTATTTCACCTTTTTTTAAGTACATAATTCCACATGTGTTCATTCATAGTTTTGATGCCTTCAGTGACAATCTACAATGTAAATAGTCATGAAAATAAAGAAAACGTATTGAATGAGGAGAAGGTGTGTCCAAACTTTTGGCCTGCACTGTACATACATATATATATATATATATATATTTATATATATATATATATATATATATCTCCATCCATCCATTTTCTACCGCTTATTCCCTTTGGGGTCGCGGGGGGCGCTGGTGCCTATCTCAGCTGTATATATATATATATATATATATATATATATATATATATTTATTTATATATGTTTGTATGTACAGTATGTATATATGTATGTATATATATATATATACATAACTTTAACTTTATATATATATATATGTATATATATATATATATATATATATATATATATATATATATATATATATATATCTCCATCCATCCATCCATCCATTTTCTACCGCTTATTCCCTTTGGGGTCGCGGGGGGCGCTGGTGCCTATCTCAGCTGTGTATATATATATATATATGTATATATATATATATATATATATATATATATATATATATATATATATGTTTGTATGTACAGTATGTACTGTATGTATATATATATATGTATGTATATATATATATATATATATATATATAAAAATAAAGTTAAAGTCCCAATGATTGTCACACACAAACTAGGTGTGGAGAAATTTGTCCTCTGCATTTGACCCATCCCCTTGATCACCCCCTGGGAGGTGAGGGGAGCAGTGAGCAGCAGCGTTGCCGCGCCCGGGAATCATTTTGGTGATTCAACCCCCAATTCCAACCCTTGATGCTGAGTGCCAAGCAGGGAGGCAATGGGTCCCATTTTTATTGTCTTTGGTATGAGTCGGTTGGGGTTTGAACTCACAACCTACCGATCTCATTTATAAATTCATTATCAATTCAGAAAATTAGGAAAATACATTCTCAAATTTTCCTACTCCTTAATCCTAAATTTTTTCTTTTTGGATAAAATGTTGCATTGATTAAGAAATTGACACAATCCAATCAATCAATCATCATCATTTGAACGTTCCCCTTTGATAATACTTTCTTATCTTCACTTTAAAACCAGTAGAAGTAAGCTGTATAAGACTTCACATGATGGTATATACATGGTATATTTGTACAGTCCTTTTACCACACACAGAGTAAATTGTGGTAATTTAGACGTCCGAGTAATATTTATATTGGCCTGCGCTTACATACCAGTAAATGAACACTGAATCCGTCCTCTAAAAATAAACTCTAATTAGATGGGCAACGAGTTATTCTTTTTCCAAAGAAATCTTCATGACAACTGTGCTAATTGGGGGTTAAGGGTTCTTTGTGATTGAAACAATCACTTCTGTCGTTGATCAACTGGACAGGAGGAAGCTTCGCAACTGTGGTCCCATTTCAGCCAGGTCCTAATTAATTCTCACATTTGTTTATTCAAGGGAGGTCTGCTGACCATGCACACGCCGCAGCATCATGTGTGTTCACCCGCTCTCTGGAATGTTGCTGCAGCAGAAGTTTCAAAAACATATTGTATATCGATTTTCTGGACTTTTTTTTCCCCAATGCTTTGACCCCTGTGGCTTATAAAAAGGTGCGGCTATTTTATGGATTTTTCTTCGCTAACAGCCATTATGTTTTGTCTTCAACTAATAGTTTTCATAGAACACCGACAGAGACACTGAAAAGGTGTTATTGTTTGTGCTTTGGCATTCTTCATTCATCACCCCAAGCAATGTTTGTAAGTTTTGCAATATAACTAAAACTATGCATACTTACTAGACCAGAGGTAGGGAACCTATGGCTCTAGAGCCAGATGTGGCTCTTTTGATGACTGCATCTGGTTCTCGGATAAATCTGAGCTGACATTGCTTAACACGATAAGTAATGAATAATTCCACTTGTAATCACAGTGTTGAAAATAATGTTCAAAATATAAAACATTCTCAAGCATTTTTAATCCATCCATCCGTTTTCTACCGCACCTGTTTAAGAAGTTGCGTTAATGGTAGGAAGTTATTAATTTACTTTTGGTTAGTGTGGGGCTTGCCCTCCTGGGGGTTCTTAAGACCACCAAGCACCGACATGAGAGCCTGTTTCAGGGTTACAATATTGTTTTATTTTTCAATAAGTCCCTCAGTTTTTGTCTTTCGTCCTCGCTTGTGCTTTGGCTCCAGCTCCAACCCCGTCTCTCCTCCTGGCTGCTGCTTATAACCGAGCGGCAGTTGATTAGATAACAAGGCCCGGATGGGCCATCTACGCACCTGTCGCTGATTTCGAGGCTGATCCTGACAACACTCCGCTTTGCTGCAGGCCCGCAGGCCACGCCTCCTTCCACAGTTAGCTTCAGAATGACAATGTTATTACAAAGAATAAGAAACCTATTGTAGTCTACAAATGTTGCTCTTACTTAAAAATGCAGGCGTTTAGTTGTGTTCAGTATTAAAAAAAATATTATATGGCTCTTACAGAAATACATTTTAAAATATTTGGCTTCTTGGCTCTCTCAGCCAAAAAGGTTCCCGACCCCTGTACTAAACCATCCCATGTATGATGACTGGAGGAATGCATATTTGTACGTGCTATTGTAATGTAATGTAAGAGCCATACATTCCACCTCTACTGTCTAATGTCTTTATTGTAAGTGTGACATCATTATTTCTGATAATGGGACAATATAAGGCACGTCACTGGTTTTTAAAGTGAGGCACTTCACAGTTATCATCTTTCCATCCATTTATGCAATCCTTTAGGATTTGACAAATGTAAATTACACAGTAAAAGTTCTTTATCCGTTTTACATCTTGTCTTTTTTCTCCTGGTGTTATTTGTCCAGCTGGCAAACACCATAAAGACCCCACTGGCCTCGTGTGTTATGCTGATCGACATCTGAGAGGCAGGTTTTTTTTTTTTTTCAGTTTCACTGTTTTTTTAGTATTTTCAACACACATTAGGCTCATGTCATCCGGCCTGATAGTCACGCACCTTCACTAAAATAAACATTTGTAATTAAAGTACCCCAAAGATGATTAATGATCCTATAATAAACGCTGGAGGGCATGGATATTCCTTCTGTTGATGACTACTAAACACGGATTAAGGAGCATCTGTGCTGTATTGACATGGAGCGTAGTTAGCGCAGTCACACAAGGAAACTACTTTTACTGTGAAATCCGACATTTTCCAGTCGAGATCGAGTTCTTAACTAATGGCTAATGCCATCTGGTCCTGATGAGGAAAGGAAACACTCCACGGACCTTACGTTATTTCACTTTTAATTGTCCAAACAGTGCATGTTAGTGATAGATTCCAGTCATGATAAGCAGGGGATTTTTTTATCCTTATTGATTACCAATATGTCAGGATTTTTATTTTTCTCCCTTTTCAGTTTAATTGAATCCCTCCTCGATCATCGTCGTGTTGACAATCATCACCTAGTGACTGCCATAAAACACACTTACGACTTCCTGTCTACGGTAACCAAAATTAAAAGCATAACAAATAAACGATCACGTTCATTTTGACTTGTTCTTTGACAGATAGAATGTTGTAGATTCATTTATTATTAATTTCACTTTGTTGTCATTCATTTAAAGCGATAACATGCAGTCATTTCCCCCTTAATTAAATAAAAAAATCACTTGTGTGTGGCTGCTTTAGTAACCCAGTATCTTTTACTTAAGTGGTCTGATGTTGGTGGACCAGGCAGGACACCTCTTGTTTTGTACAAGCATTAGCATAACATAACTAGGTCGTTATGTGCAGTAAACCCATGATAGGGCTGCAACCGTTCCGTTTCAGTGTGGCGTTGTTGTTCTAGACCCCAGGATGCAGAACAGAAAAGGTGTGCAGGTAATATGGTCATTTATTAAACAAAACTAAAACTGGTGCAGCTAGGGAGTGCACAGAAAGCTAACACTGCTGAGTTGCGTAGCGACAAAACAAGTAAGCAAAGCACAAGCGATGATCCAGAGAACAGGTTTGTTCTGATTGCTAATCGGGGGAACAGACGGGAGAAAAGCGGACTAAAGAAGCAAACAGGAACTGGAAACCAAAATAAAAGTGCTGGAAAGTAAACAAAACAAAATACAGGAACATTAGAAAACAAAGTCAGAACCTGTCTTGACTGCCACAATTAATCGATTAGAAAAAAGCATTGATTTATATTGTTGACTCGATCAATTATTCATTGAGTGTAACTAAAAACCTTTCATAAAATCTGGACCATGGAGTGTCCTGAACTTTAAATAAGCAAATATCGTTTCTGCATGAAAAGCTTCACATGAATGCGGTGGTGTGCTGGTGCTGTTATCTGTATGGTGGCAAACAGTAGAGAGGTTTTAAAATAATCCATCCATCCGTTTTCTACCACTTGTCCCTTTTGGGGTCGTGGGGGGTCGCTGGAGCCTATCTCAGCTGCATTCAGGTGGTAGGCGGGGTACACCCTGGACAAGTCGCCACCTCATCACAGGGCCAGTTTTGAAATAATATTTTTGATTAATGTTAAAAAGACAAATTCAATGCTGATGATTTGTATTTAATAGAAAAAAGAATACAGGTTATAGCAAGCAGAACAATTGTTGTTTATTTAAACTATTGTCAATACAATAAATCAATAAATGGATTACTCGGATACGAAAATTTTCGATAGCTGCAAACTTGATGTACAAAACCCAAAACCACTGAAGTTGGCATTTTGTGTAATTCATAAATAAAAACGGAATACAATGATTTGCAATTTTTTTTTCAAATTATATTTAATAGACTGCAAAGACAAGATATTTAACAATTTTTTTTTTTTTACAAATCATTAACTTAGAATTTCATGGCAGCCAACACATTGCAAAAAAGTAGGCACGGGGGCATTTTTACCACTGTGTTACATAGCCTTTCTTTTTAACAACACTGAGGAGACTCATTTTTTAAGCCTTTCAGGTGGAATTTTTTCCCATTCTTGCTTGATTTACAGTTTAAGTGGTTCAACAGTCCGGGGTCTCCGTTGTGGCTTCATATTGCGCCACACATTTTCAATGGGAGACAGGTCTGGACTACAGGCAGGCCAGTCTAGTACCCACACTCTTTTACTATGAAGACACGCTGTTGTAACATGTGCAGAATGGGGCTTGGCATTATCTTGCTGAAATAAGACGTTGCTTGTATGGCAATATATGTTACCCCAAAATCTGTATGGACCTTTCAGCATTATTGGTGCCTTCACTAATGTGTAAATTACCCATGCCTTGGGCACTAATACACCCCCACACAATCCCAGATGCAGACTTTTGAACTTTGCGCCTATAACAGTCAAGGTGGTTCTTTTCATGTGGACTCGTCAGACCACGGAACACTTTTCCACTTTGCATCTTAGATGGATGCTCGGGCCCAGCAAAGCCGGCGGCAGTTCTGGGTGTTGTTGATAAATGGCTCTCGCTTTGCATATAGTAGAGTTTTAAGATGCACTTACAGATGTAGCGGCAAACTTTAGTTACTGACAGTGGTTTTCTGAAATGTTCCTGAGCCCATGTGGTGGTATCCTTTACACACTGATGTCGCTTTTTAATGCAATACCGCCTGAGGGATCGAAGGTCCGTAATATCATTGCTTACGTGTAGTGATTTCTCCAGATTCTCTGAAGCTTTTGATGATATTACTGACTGTAGATTGTGAAATCCTTAAATTCCTTGCATTAGCCCATTGAGAAATGTTGTTCTTAAACTGTTCAGCAATTTGCACACACCTTTGTTTACAAAGTGGTGACCCTCGCCCCATCCTTGTTTGTGAATCACTGAGCATTTCATGGAAGCTGCTTTTATACCCAATCATGGCACCCACCTGTTCCCAATTAGCCTGTTCACCTGTGGGCTGTTCCAAATAAGTGTTTGAGGAGCATTCCTCAACTTTCTCAGTCTTTTTTCGCCACTTGTGCCAGCTTTTTCGAACATGTTGCAGGCATCAAATTCCAAATGAGCTAAAAGTTGCAAAAACGTAACAAAGTTTTCCAGTTCACATGTTAAGTATCTTGTCTTGGCAGTCTTTTCAATTACATATAAGTTGAAAAGGATTTACAAATCGTAGTATTCCGTTTTTATTTTTGATTTACAGAACTTCACTGGTTTTGAGTTTTGTATGATAAAATGATCACAGACAACATAAATGGTGATAAAGTCAATGACTCTTCACACCAATTCCACAACTAAATATGAATCTTGTTCCCCTTATCCTTGTAGCGCCCCCTAGAGAATACAGCCCACATGGCCCATATTTCTATTAGTGGGAAAATAAGCTAACCATTTTTTTATAATAACATTTAAAAACATGAATAGACTCCAAAATTATGAATGACATTTTGGAATATATGTAGGATAGGCTACGTCGGATAGTCGAACCTCGGATTCAGGAGGAACAGTGTGGTTTTCGTCCTGGTCGTGGAACTGTGGACCAGCTCTATACTCTCGGCAGGGTTCTTGAGGGTGCATGGGAGTTTGCCCAACCAGTCTACATGTGCTTTGTGGACTTGGAGAAGGCATTCGACCGTGTCCCTCAGGAAGTCCTGTGGGGAGTGCTCAGAGAGTATGGGGTATCGGTTTGTCTTATTGTGGCAGTCCGCTCCCTGTATGATCAGTGCCAGAGCTTGGTCCGCATTGCCGGCAGTAAGTCGGACACGTTTCCAGTGAGGGTTGGACTCCGCCAAGGCTGTCCTTTGTCACCGATTCTGTTCATAACTTTTATGGACAGAATTTCTAGGCGCAGTCAAGGCGTTGAGGGGATCCGGTTTGGTGGCCACGGGATTAGGTCTCTGCTTTTTGCAGATGATGTAGTCCTGATGGCTTCATCTGGCCGGGATCTTCAGCTCTCACTGGATCGGTTCGCAGCCGAGTGTGAAGCGACCGGAATGAGAATCAGCACCTCCAAGTCCGAGTCCATGGTTCTCGCCCGGAAAAGGGTGGCGTGCCATCTCCGGGTTGGGGAGGAGACCCTGCCCCAAGTGGAGGAGTTCAAGTACCTAGGAGTCTTGTTCACGAGTGGGGGAAGAGTGGATCGTGAGATCGGCAGGCGGATCGGTGCGGCGTCTTCAGTAATGCGGGCGGACGTACCGATCCGTTGTGGTGAAGAAGGAGCTGAGCCGGAAGGCAAAGCTCTCAATTTACCGGTTGATCTACGTTCCCATCCTCACCTATGGTCATGACCGAAAGGATAAGATCACGGGTACAAGCGGCCGAAATGAGTTTCCTCCGCCGTGTGGCGGGGCTCTCCCTTAGAGATAGGGTGAGAAGCTCTGCCATCCGGGAGGAGCTCAAAGTAAAGCCGCTGCTCCTTCACATCGAGAGGAGCCAGATGAGGTGGTTCGGGCATCTGGTCAGGATGCCACCCGAACGCCTCCCTAGGGAGGTGTTTAGGGCACATCCAACCGGTAGGAGGCCACGGGGAAGACCCAGGACACGTTGGGAAGACTATGTCTCCCGGCTGGCCTGGGAAGGCCTCGGGATCCCCCGGGAAGAGCTAGACGAAGTGGCTGGGGAGAGGGAAGTCTGGGTTTCCCTGCTTAGGCTGTTGCCCCCGCGACCCGACCTCGGATAAGCGGAAGATGATGGATGTAGGTAAAATAAGTCAAAGACAAATGAGATAATTGTTGTTTATACTGACATGTTGTGTGAGGTCATGCGCAATAAAATATTTACATTTTCTTTCCTTGGTACAAACTATTCTGTATGCTCCATCAAACACTGACAAGAACATGTATTACATTTAATTGTTTTTTAGTTAGCCTGTTATCATTAACGGGGTGAAATCGGGTCTCGACTTTCAGCCGTCATATAAAAGAGACGCCAACTTCTGCTGATAGCGATCATAACACCTTTGAACACTTTGCTGTCTTCACTCCGGCTGATACTGAACAGGACCTTCCCAAGGGAGCATGTATTACTCAGTTCAATCAAGACAAAACACAAATACCGATGACAGGAACTCAAAATGATGATTAATGATCCGTCAGCAAACAGGAGGAACAAATATACATTCTCGTTTGTGATCCGTGGTGAATTCACCTGTGAAAAAATGTATTTTGTAATATGCGCTTTAACGTTGAACTTTACAATGTGCTGGCTGCGGAATCATGTCAATTTACACACTTTTAGTTACATTTCACTATTGGGTAGCACACAGGGTGCAGCATCACAGGATGATGGAGGAACAAAAAGCTGCTTTGTGTAACGTTTATTTAGTATGACACCTTTCCAGCATATGGTTGAATCCTCTCCATAGCTTTTACTATCTGGTCTCCATGGTGAAATAATCATAATTAACAAATACTTTTCAAGTTGTAATTTACAGTTAATTTTCTATGTAATGTGCCTGTGTACATTAAATTAAATTAAATACAATTTAATTAATTTAATTTGATTTAATTGGATTTAATTAAATTTAATTTAATTTAGTTTAGTTTAGTTTCATTAAATTTAATGTACACAGGCACATTACATGTTAATTAAAATTACTGTAAATTTGAACTTGAATAGTATTTGTTAATCAGGATTAGTTCACCATGGAGACCAGATAGTAAAAAGGCTATGGAGAAGATTCAACTTTATGTTGGAAAAGTGTGATCTTAAATAAGGGTTACACAAAGCAGCTTTTGTTCCCCCATACATTTAATTGAATTGAATTTAGTTTAGTTTTATTTAATAAAATTTTGTTTAGTTTTATTTAATTATCCATCCATCCATCTTCTTCCGCTTATCCGAGGTCGGGTCGCGGGGGCAACAGCCTAAGCAGGGAAACCCAGACTTCCCTCTCCCCAGCCACTTCGTCTAGCTCTTCCCGGGGGATCCCGAGGCATTCCCAGGCCAGCCGGGAGACATAGTCTTCCCAACGTGTCCTGGGTCTTCCCCGTGGCCTCCTACCGGTTGGACGTGCCCTAAACACCTCCCTTGGGAGGCGTTCGGGTGGCATCCTGACCAGATGCCCGAACCACCTCATCTGGCTCCTCTCGATGTGGAGGAGCAGCGGCTTTACGTTGAGCTCCTCTCGGATGACAGAGCTTCTCACCCTATCTCTAAGGGAGAGCCCCGCCACCCGGCGGAGGAAACTCATTTCGGCCGCTTGTACCCGTGATCTTATCCTTTCGGTCATGACCCAAAGCTCATGACCATAAGTGAGGGTGGGAACGTAGATCGGCCGGTAAATTGAGAGCTTTGCCTTCCGGCTCAGCTCCTTCTTCACCACAACGGATCGGTACAACGTCCGCATTACTGAAGACGCCGCACCGATCCTCCTGTCGATCTCACGATCCACTCTTCCCCCACTCGTGAACAAGACTCCTAGGTACTTGAACTCCTCCACTTGGGGCAGGGTCTCCTCCCCAACCCGGAGATGGCACTCCACCCTTTTCCGGGCGAGAATCATGGATTCGGACTTGGAGGTGCTGGTTCTCATTCCGGTCGCTTTAATTACATTTAGTTTAATTTAAATTAATTTAATTTAATTTAATTTATTTTAATTTAATTTAATGTAATGTACACAGGTGCATTACTTGTTAATTCAAATTAACTGTAAATTAGAACTTGAATAGTATTTGTTAATCAGGATGAAATCATCTTGGAGACCAGATAGTAAAGTCTATGGAGAAGATTCAACTTTATGCTGGAAAGGTGTGATTGTGAATAGGGGTTCCACAAAGCAGCTTTTGTGCCGAAAATACATTTAATTGAATTTAATTTAGTTTAATTGTATTTAATTTCATTTAGTTTAGTTTAATTAAGTGTTTTCATTCAATTTAATTCAATTTAATTAAATTGAACTTAATTCAGTTTAATGTACACAGGCGTATTGCATGTTAATTAAAATTAACTGTAAATTAGAACTTGAATAGTATTTGTTAATCGGGATTAGTTCACCATGGAGAACAGATAATAAAAAGTCTATGGAGAAGATTCAACTTTATGTTGGAAAGGTGTGATCTTAAATAAGGGTTCCAAAAAGCAGCTTTCGTTCCTCCATAAATTTGATTTATTTTATTTTATTTTATTTTATTCTATTTTAATTTAATTTAATTCAATTTAATTTGATTTAATTTAATTTAATTTAATTTAATTTAATTTAATTTAATTTTAATTTACACAGGTGCATTACATGTTAATTAAAATGAACTGTAAATTAGAATTTGAATACTATTTGTTAATCAGGATTAGTTCACCATGGAGACCAGATAGTAAAAAGGCTATGGAGAAGATTCAACTTTATGTTGGAAAAGTGTGATCCTAAATAAGGGTTACACAAAGCAACTTTTGTTCCTCCATACATTTAATTTAATTAATTTATTTTAATTTAATTTAATTTAAAGGCCTACTGAAACCCACTGCTACCGACCACGCAGTTTGATAGTTTATATATCAATGATGAAATATTAACATTGCAACACATGCCAATACGGCCGGTTTAGTTTACTAAATTGCAATTTTAAATTTTCCTGCGAGGTATCCTGCGGAATGATGACGCTTATGTTGACGCGTGCTTGTGACGTTATTGGTTGGAGCGGACATGTTCTGCCAGCACCACACATGGCTAAAAGTCGTCTCTTTTCATCGTATAATTACACAGTATTTTGGACATCTGAGTTGCTGAATCTTTTGCAATTTGTTCAATTAATAATGGAGACTATAAAGAAGAATGCTGTTGGTGGAAGGCGGTTGATTGCAGCTGCCTTTAGCAACCGAAACACAGCGGGTGTTTCTTTGGTTGTTTTGAAGCTTTAACACAGAGCGGTCAAGCGTACATGTTTCTCTACGTCAACCAGCAAGTTTTTGGACTGGAAAATTATGATATAAAGTTGTCTCTTACCGGAGACATTAGTGGATTATGCGTCCTCCTGCAGCAACTTTCCAAAAGGCAGCTGTGATCTTGGCTCCTTGGCTTCTCTCAGAGACACTGGCGTTCACCGCAGCCCTCCGACTTTCAGGTATGACTTTATAATCTCATTAAAATACTATTCACAATAAGCAGATAAGGGATCTTCCAGAATTATCCTAGAAAATGTGTCCAATTACATCTGAAACGCTCCCACTGCCGCCATCTGAAGCCGTCTCCTTTTCTTTTTTTTTGTTTTGTTTTGTGCTTCACTCTAACTTTCCTCATCCACAAATCTTTCATCCTCGCTCAAATTAATGGGAAAATCGTCGCTTTCTCGATCTGAATAGCTCTTGCTGCTGGAGGCTATGATTATAAACAATGTGAGGATGTGAGGAGACCTAATACCCGTGACGTCACACGCACATTGTCTGCTACTTCCGGTGAAGGCAAGAGTTTTTTATTAGCGACCAAAAGTCGCGAACTTTATCGTGGATGTTCTCTACTAAATCCTTTCAGCAAAAATATGGCAATATCGCGAAAAGTATGACACATAGAATGGACCTGCTATCCCCGTTTAAATAAGAAAATCTAATTTCAGTAGGCCTTTAATGTACATAGGCGCATTACATGTTAATTAAAATGAACTGTAAATTAGAACTTGAATACTATTTGATAATCAGGATTAGCTCACCATGGAGACCAGATAGTAAAGGCTATGGAGAAGATTCAACTTTATGCTGGAAAGGTGTGATCGTAAATAAGGGTTCCACAAAGCGATTTTTTGTCCTCCATAAATTAAATTAAAGTGAATTACATTTAAATTAAATTAAATTTAATTTAATTACATTTAATTAAAGTCATATTACGAGTCAATAGATTTAAATTGACCTGCAGAAAATTGTATGGTCCGCCATACAGAGGAGCATATTTACTTTGGCACACACACATTAGTTAAAAAACCAAACGACAATACCCAAGAAGAACCGCGGCAATACTGCTCTAATAGAATAACTTTGCAAATGTTGCCATACATTTGCTTGCACTTTATATTAGCTTCTGTTAAAGAGTGTGAAATGTAAATGTGGTTTTTCGAGAAGGTTCAGGAGAAATCCTAATGAAGATGAATGTCCTTTTAACGGCGGGCTTTCTATTCAGCTAACAGAGGTTGAATGCTCAGACTTTGTTGATAGAACTGTCAGCACTGGCAGACACACTAAATGTTCTGTCATGACACACACACACACACACACACACACACCCATGTAAACGCTACAACTCTATCGCGACTAAGAATTATGACCGCCAATGTAAAAGTCTTATTCATTGATTTCTCACAGAGCGCCGATGCAAACTCAAACCCCCAAAACAAAGATCCATACCGAAATAATAACCTTATGATCTCTCAACAAACACGAACAAGACTGACAGTGGTTTATTTTCTGTCTTACATTGTGAGAATATATTTTTAACAAGGAATTCATGTGCTTGTTTTAGGACAATGTTAGTTTGGGGCAAAGGTAAAAGAACCTTATAAATATTTCTCACAGAAAATTCACATTTTTAGGGAAAGACACATTTATTTATGCATGAAAAAATATTAACATTGACGACGTAGTGGAAAAAATGTTGTATTAAAGTTTGTCCAGCTGTGTGACTGGGTAAATTTGTGCAAAACTATAATTATATCTCACATGTGAACCTTTTTGATGCATGCGCCTGAAACACAAATCCACCAATAGGGACGGCGTGGCGCAGTGGGAGAGTGGCCGTGTGCAACCCGAGGGTCCCTGGTTCAAATCCCACCTAGTACCAACCTCGTCACGTCCGTTGTGTCCTGAGCAAGACACTTCACCCTTGCTCCTGATGGGTGCTGGTTGGCGCCTTGCATGGCAGCTCCCTCCATCAGTGTGTGAATGTGTGTGTGAATGGGTAAATGTGGAAGTAGTGTCAAAGCGCTTTGAGTACCTTGAAGGTAGAAAAGCGTTATACAAGTACAACCCATTTATCATTTATTTATTTAATACTGTAAAGTACAGTACTGTGCAAAAAGCTAATTTGATTGTTTTGGTTAACTGCAGGATTAAACATTGAGTGTTTAATCCTGAGTGTGACTCCAGGATGCAGACACAGCAGGGACGTGCAGGTAGAATGTGAGTTTATTAGGTATTAAGAAAAGGAGCACCAGCGTGGTCGCAGCAGTGGACCATTAGCGGAAAAAACCCCCCGCAAAAATACGGCGGGGAAAAAAGCAGATCGCTGGTGTAAAAAAAAAAAAGCAAAACAAACCAAACAGGATGTCGAAGCAGAACAGAAAAATTTTAATCCGTACATTTTTCCACTCAAAATCTGGCAGCTTAGTTGTCAGAACTTTACAGTAAAATGTATGGTGTTTTTATGGCATATTATTCTAAATGGAAAAATGGCACCATTGTTTTTCGTGGTGAAATTCTGGCGACTGAGTTAAGAGTTTTTTTTCCCCCTGTAAAATCTACTGTTTTTTTTTTGTTTTTTTTTTTGCCGTGTTTTATTTTAAATGGAAAATAAAATCCTGCCGAGTCAGCTGCCAAGTTTTTAACATAAAACATATTGTCATTGTTTCAGTGTACAACTTGAAGGCTAACTTGCTTTGAAATCATAAGTCAAGCAGATATAAAATAATAGAATATTGATACATTATACGATGGCAGCACGGTGACAGAGGGGTTAGTGCATGTGCCTCACAATACGAAGGTCCTGAGTAGTCCTGAGTTCAATCCTGGGCTCGGTATCTTTCTATGTGGAGTTTGCATGTTCTCCCCGTGAATGCGTGGGTTCCCTCCGGGTACTCCGGCTTCCTCCCACTTCCAAAGACATGCACCTGGGGATAGGTTGATTGGCAACACTAAATTGGCCCTAGTGTGTGAATGTGAGTGTGAATGTTGTCTATGTCAGAACGTGGACTGTGATGCAGCTCGCTGGAAGGAATGTTTTCCCATGATGCAAACTGACTGGACATCGGAAAAAGGTAGGAACATGATTTAATTTATCACTAACAAAGTACAAACAGAGCTTCACGGTGGCAGAGGAGTTAGTGCGTCTGCCTCACAATACGAAGGTCCTGCAGTCCTGGGTTCAAATCCAGGCTCGGGATCTTTCTGTGTGGAGTTTGCATGTTCTCCCCGTGAATGCGTGGGTTCCCTTCGGGTACTCCGGCTTCCTCCCACTTCCAAAGACATGCACCTGGGGATAGGTTGATTGGCAACACTAAATTGGCCCTAGTGTGTGAATGTGAGTGTGAATGTTGTCTGTCTATCTGTGTTTGCCCTGCGATGAGGTGGCGACTTGTCCAGGATGTACGCCGCCTTCCGTCCAATTGTAGCTGAGATAGGTGCCAGCGCCCCCCCGCGACCCCAAAAGGGAATAAACGGTAGTAAATGGATGGAAAGTACAAACAAAAAGCCCTCACAGTGGAGGAACAAAACAAACTCATGGAAAGAAACTATGAACGTGAAATAAAAAACACTTGCAGTGACGTGAGCAAAGCAGCATGAACTATGAATAAACAAAGCATGATAATGTCATCACAGTAATGTCAATGTTGACAGGCCAACTACCTGGCAACTACAGGCTTAAAGGCCTGGTCCATTCTATGTGTCATACTTGATCATTTCGCAATATTGCCATATTTTTGCTGAAAGGATTTAGTAGAGAACATCCACGATAAAGTTCGCAACTTTTGGTCGCTAATAAAAAGCCTTGCCTTTACAGGAAGTAGCAGACAATGACGTCACCGGTGTGAGGGCTCCTCACATTGTTTATAATGGGAGCCTCCAACAGCAAGAGAAATTCGTACCGAGAAAACGACAATTTCCCCATTAATTTGAGCGAGGATGAAAGATTGGTGGCTGAGGATATTGATAGCGAAGGACTAGAAAAAAAAAAAAGGCGATTGCATTGGGAGCGATTCAGATGTTTTTAGACAAATTTACTAGGATAATTCTGGGAAATCCCTTATCTTTCTATTGTGTTGCTAGTGTTTTAGTGAGTTAAATAGTTCCTGATAGTCGGAGGGGTGTGGCCACGGGTGTGTTGACGCCAGTCTCTGAGGGAAGTCACGGCAGCTGCGGGGACGACGCAAGCTCCGCAGATCTCCGGTAAGAGGCGACTTTTTACCACAATTTTCTCACCGAAACCTGCCGGTTGACAAGTGGTCGGGAACCATGTTCGCTTGACTGCTCTGATCCATAGTAAAGCTTCACCTCCGGGAATTTTAAACAAGGAAACACAGTGTGTTTGTGTGGCTAAAGGCTAAAGCTTCCCAACTCCATCTTTCTACTTTGACTTCTCCATTATTAATTGAACACATTGTAAAAGATTTAGTAACACAGATGTCCAGAATACTGTTTAATTGCTCGAAGAAAAGAGACAACTTTTAGCCGCAAGTGGTGCTGCGCTAATATGTCCCCTCTAACTCGAGACGTCACAAACACGCGTCATCATTCCGCGACGTTTTCAACAAGAAACTCAGCGGGATATTTAAAATTGTAATTTAGTAAACTAAACCGGCCGTATTGGCATGTGTTGCAATGTTAATATTTCATCATTGATATATAAACTATCAGACTGCGTTGTTGGTAGTAGTGGGTTTCAGTAGGCCTTTAAATAGTCATGTCATGATTGACAACAGGTCAGGAGTCCGAACACCAACAGCAGGTGAAAATCATGCCACCATGGCAACCAAAACAAAAAAGAGTGCATCAAAAAATCGGAACTAATGGAGTTCAAAACCGAAAATAACAAAAAACCAGATCTAGACCATAGAACATGACAGTCTGTCTATCTGTGTTGGCCCTGTGATGAGGTGGTGACTTGTCCAGGTGTACACCGCCTTCTGACCGAATGCAGCTGAAATAGGCTCCAGCACCCCCTGCAACCACAAAAGGGACAAGCTGTAGAAAATGGATGAATGGATATTATACGATAATATTAAAGTTAAAAAGATACGCATTTGCCAGCATGTATTTTTTCCGTCAAAATGGAAAGAACAAATATATTTATTATTAAAAGATAGAGTACGTAATTGACACATTTTATTTCCAGCCGTATAAAATGATGGGGTGGGTCAGGTCTGGTCCTCAGGCCTTGGGTTTGACACCTGTGCACTATGACATTAAATGAAGAGTTTAACATTAAATTAAGTGTTTACATTCACGATAAATCTCCTGTAGTTTGCAATCCTCCATGAACCAGGAATTAACCTGCTCTCTAACAATTTCAATCTCGGTCACAATTCAGCTTTGGTAGAAGTCTCCACTCTGTCCATATTAGAGATGCGCGGATAGGCAATTATATCATCCGCAACCGCATCACCAAAGTTGTCATTCACCCGAACCAACATTTTATCAGAACCGCAACCCGCCCCCTGAAATACATCAGAGGTCGGCCACCTTTACCACTCACAGAGCTATTCAAACCCATTTCACAGATTAATGAAGACAATTGGAGCCGCTAACATTCTTGCGAATATCCAATTGGCGTTCATCCTGATGACAAGAATAAGGGCGTGCTGTGAAGCCATTGCCTTTGACACCTTCAACAACATATACAAACAACTTTAACACTTACTAATATAAGCCATGCTGTGAAGCCACACCAAACAAGATTGACAAACACATTTCGGGAGAACATCCTCACAGTAACACAACATAAACGCAACACAACAAATACCCAGAATCCTTTGTATCCGTGACAATTCCTGAATATATTTTACACCCCCCGCGCCCTCAACCCTCGGCCACCTTACCTACGCACGGAGAGGGGATAATGGGGGGTGGGTGGCGGAGTTTGCTGCTAGCGGGGTGTATAAAATAGTCAGGAATTTTGAAGGATACAAAGGATTCTGCATATTTGTTGTGTTGCGTTTATGTTGTGTTACTGGGAGGATGTTCTCACATTTTAAAATTGTTTATATCACAACCATTAGTGTACTCTGTGTCACCCAGTATGCCTTGCAGTCGTGTGCTTGTTGCTGTGGAAGCCACACACAACATGTTGCTGGACTGACAAGCAGATCGTACATGTTGTAGAAGGCGACAAAGTCAATGGCTTCTTAGCACGTCCTAATACTTATTATCTGGGTGACTGCTGACAGTCATTCAAGAGAATAATAGCGTCTCCTAATGTCTTCTACGTTTTGTGACACGGGTCTTAAATGGCTCTTAGAATGGCAAAGGATACCGATCCCAGAACCATGTATATCAAATATTTCCGGATGGTTCAACCGCCACCCGCCCGAATTTAATTAAAATCTATTTTTTCGTCATGTCACCCTTCCGACCTGCGGTTTACCTGCGGACTCCGCGGATGAGACCGCAAACCGCGCATCTTTAGTCCATATATTTTCACAGGAAACGTAACAGTATGTACAGTATTTTAGGAGTGTTAAAATAAAATGTAAAGGTGCCCATAAAGTGTATACATTTTTCCCGTTATGCCGCTTTGTATATCTCTGACGTTTTTCCTTTGACCTTGTTTGATAAATCATCAGTATTTTTTTGGATAGTTGTGGAAAGACTTTCCAGAAGTTTTTTTTTGTCCCTTGATAGTCTTCCTGTTTGGCACATGTTACCTTTTAATCCACAGCTGATGTTTCTCACATGCAAACGCCAACGTTTGGCTGTATGATCACTGATTGATGCCTGTGATGTCACAGCACAGCAGCACAACAGATGGGGAGACTTTTGTGCAATAGTATACCGTTTGTTTGTAATGTCTCCATGGGAGTCAAATATTTGGCAGTATAGTCAGACATCGCATTCAGATTTACAGGTGTTCATATACCAAACTTCCCCCCGGGGATGAATAAAATATTTCTGATTCTGATTTAAAGGGGATCTTTGCCCATCATTCACAATCCCTATGTGAGACAAGAACACATGTCTTTCCCTTTTTGTTGTGTTCTAAATATTAAAAAACTGCTAGTACGAGGCGGCTAACAATGTAGGTAAAGGGACTTATCTAATCCGACCTATAAAGGCCTCCAATAAAACATCCACCAACAAAGCACCAATTATATGCCGTATGCTGCATATTAACCAAGCTGTAGCGACATTGCTGTTGTAAGGCTAACACAGAGGAACTACTTTTAGTAACAGAGAGGTAAGATAACTACTGAGCTGCTGCTGCTCGGAATTGGTAAACATTACTTCTAGGTTAAAAATCATACCTCTCACCTATGTAGTTGATTGTGGCCATAAACTTTGGCTTTTAGGATGACAAGATGCTTCTTTTATCCCAGCATTGTTTACTTCAGGAGTGAGAATTATGATGGTTTTGTCATTTTAACACAAAGAACACATGTTTTGTGCTGAAAGATACAAACATCCCATCGTTTGGCATCCCAGTGAGAACAAACATGGCAAGTCATTGTTTTATTATGCTAGCCACACACACACACACACACACACACACACACACACACACACACACACATATATATATATATATACTGTATATATGTAATATATATAATTATGTATATATGTATACATTTATGTATATATGTATATATATGTATATATATATATATGTGTGTATATATATATATATATATATATATATATATATGCTTATATGGATAGGTTGATTGGCAATACTAAATTGGCCCTAGTGTGTGAGTGTTGTCTGTCTATCTGTGTTGGCCCTGTGATGAGGTGGAGACTTAACCAGGGTCTACACCGCCTTCCGCCCGATTGTTGCTGAGATAGGCACCAGCGACCCCAAAGAGAATAAGCGGTAGAAAATGTATGTATATATATATATATATATATATATATATATATATATATATATATATATATATATATATATATATATATATATATATATATATATATATATATATATATATATATATATATATATATATATATATATATATGTATGCATGTATGTATGTATGTATGTATGTATATGTATATATATGTATATATATATATATATATATATATATATGTGTATGTATATATATGTATGTATGTATCTATATATGTGTATGTATATATATGTATGTATGTATATATATGTATGTATGTATATATATATGTATGTATGTATATATGTATGTATGTATATATGTAATTAGATACTGATACATGATGCTTTGTCTTTCATTAGAGCTGGCTCTGCCGAGCATCATCCTTCATATGCCCAGGCTAAACAATTTAAGGTTCTGGATCATAATTTAATAATAGTGGTCTTTGGCTTTCGTGAAGTCTGCCTTGAATGGTAGTTGCTATGCGCTCTGTCAAATTAATAAAACCAAAAAAGATTTTCTGGTAATGATTACATGGACCAAAGTACTGTCAACATAACTTGATCATATTGGTAATAATGTTATATATCAATATAATTCCTATTGTGAATATGCCTGTTACAACACTACACATATACTTATAGCCCGACCCGGCTGCCAAAAATGTATTCCTGCCGCGGTAATTCATTGTTTCTGAAAATTTAAAGAGTTGGCCATTTCTATGGTATTAATTATCAAGGACTGTTGTAGATCCAATGTTGATGTGCCAAAACCTCTTTTTTCTTTTAGACATAAAAGATTACCTGTTGTTTGTTCAACAACACATATTAATAAAGTGTTTGGATGTATTTTATTTATTTATTAATTAAATCAATGTATTCTTGGCTGCCAAAAAGTGATGCAAAGTAAACATTTTGGTATTGACACTTCTCATTTGTGCACACATTACTTGAATACCCACAGATGACATGTTTACATTTATTTCATGTTTTTTTAGTTTTTTTTTGTTTAATAAATTTTGCCCAAAGGGGGCACATTTTAATTTCCCACACACACTTGTTAATACATATGTTGGCCAGAGGGGGAGCACTTCAAATTTGTACACACACTTGTTATTTCATATGTTGACCACAGGGGGAGCACTTTTTAAACTGACACACAGTCAATTTGAAACATCCCTCCTTTATGGGACCAGCCTAATTTTGATAGATTTCACCACCAGGGGTGCAAATGAGACATTCTCTATTATATGCAATGCTTTTCCTTATTGGGACCATGATTTATGTCCTAACTTGTTCACCGGTCATCATATGCAAGGTAATTTTCCTTGGATGTCTCAAGAAGGGTAGAAATCCAAGAACACACACACACACATCCAAGAACTAGGAGCCTCATGTTAGGTTTGTGTGCAAATGTAGTGATTTTACTCCAGTAAATTAGTTAAATAGTTAAAGGCTCAGCCTGACCGCATGTCTACATTTGTACTGTTTGGTTGTAATCAGTTTTGTCTCCTTCACCGGATGCTAAAAGTATTACCTACTCGATAATTTGGCCAAGAACTTCAGCTCTTTCTTTTTGGAATGATATTCCTCACAGAATGGCTGACGTCATAGGTTGGATCAGTACATGTTCCTTCTTGGAACCCCAATTGTCTAACGAGATAGGCTGCGATAACTGAGGTCAATGGTCGGGCTGCAACCAAACGCTTGATGTCAACACCCCGCTTAGCAAACTTTCAACAAATCTTCCAACTGATGCTACAAGTTAGCATGTGTCTTTTTCCCCCTCATCAATGTTGGAACACACTGTTGCTAGGTTACAAAGGCTTTATCTTCATTGAGAATGTCGACATATGTGTCGAAAAATTAGGCACACTTTCCACTAACTATAGCAGGGGTCCCCAAACTTTTTGACTTGGGGGCCGCATTGCGTTAAAACAATTTGGTCAAAGGTTGGGCTATATATACATATACACTTACATATACATATATGTATATATATGTATGTATGTATGTACAGTATGTATGTTTTTGTATAAATGTCTGTGTATATAATATATGTTTATGTATATGTCTATATGTATATATGTTTATGTATATGTCTATATGTTTCTGTGTATGTATATTAGAGATGCGCGGTTTGCGGTCTCATCCGCGGAGTCCGCGGGTAAACCGCGGGTCGGGCGGTTGACATGACAAAAAAATAGATTTTAATTAGATTCGGGCGGGTGGCGGTTGAACCATCCGGAAATATTTAATATGCATGGTTCTGTGATCGATATCCTTTGCCATTCAAAGAGCCATTTAAGACCCGTGTCATAAAGCGAAGAAGACAACAAGAGACGCTGTAATTCTCCTGAATGACTGCCGGTAGTCACTCAGATAATAAGTATTAGGGCGTGCTATGAAGCCATTGGCTTTGTCGCCTACTACAACATGTACGATCTGCTTGTCAGTCCAGCAACATGTTGTGTGTGTGTGACTTCCGCGGCAACACGCACACGACGGCAAGGCATACTGGGTGACAGAGAGTACACTAATGGTTGTGATATAAACAATTTTAACACTCCTAGTAATATGCGCCACGCTGTGAAGCCACACCAATTAAGAACAACAAACACATTTCGGGAGAACATCCTCACAGTAACACAACATAAACGCAACACAACAAATACCCATAATCCTTTGTATTCATGATACTTCCTGACTATTTTATACACCCCCTCTAGCACGCCCATATTCTTGTAAGCAGGATGAATGCTATTAGATATTCGCGGGAACGTTAATGGCTCCAATTGTCATCATTACTCTTTGAAGCAGGTTTAAATAGCTCTGTGAGTGGTAAAGGCGGACAACCTCTGATATATTTCAGCGGGCGGTTGGCGGGCGGGTGCGGTCCTGATAAAATATTGGTTCGGGTGAACGGCGGGTGGATGACGACCTTGGTGATGCGGATGCGGGTGATATAATTGCCTATCCGTGCATCTCTAATGTATATGTATATACTATATACATGTGTATGTGTATGTATGTATATATGCATGTATATGTTGTATATATGTGTATATATGTATGTATATATGTGTATATATGTATGTATATACGTGTATATATGTATATATGTGTGTGTGTATATGTATATGTGTGTGTGTATATATATATGCATGTATTTATATTCCTAACGCGATGATGTCACGTTATCGATGGAAAAATGGATTTTTAATCAATATGATATGCCTCAGCAGCTAAGAGACCGAGAGTAACAAGCGGTAGAAAATGGTTTAGAAAGGACAGATTAAAAAAATAATAATAATTAAAAATAAAAAAATTAAAATAATTTTATTTTAATTTAGGACTTCCTGCGTGCCGGATTATGGACGCTAGCGGGCTGGATCTGGCCAGCAGACCGTGGCGAAAACTGAACTATAATAATGATCATTTTTATTTCTAGTGTCTGGAAGATAAAACATATGTTTAATAAACTGGTTGAAGTTTGCAGGGTGAATGTTTATTTTTAGCACTTAATTTGAGATCTGTTGTCACTGGCACGGATATATACCATAACATTTTCCTTTAATAACCCACCCAGGCTTCCATGTGCTCATTACTTAACGCATGTATCTTTAAATCTCTCCCCAGTGCATATGATGTGTAACATGGGAATAGTGTGTAGATGTGAAGGCGCAGCGGGGCACTGGAGAGATCAGCTCGTGTTTGTCCATGTTCGTATAAAGTCTCCACGTGGTTCCCTGAGGGAGACTTTTGCAGGGGGAACCAAACTATGCCACCCAAGGTAGTTCCACAACCTTTGACCCTTGCGTCGACCCTCATGTGACCTGTCTCGCTGTTGGAGGGAGTCGCGTCTCAGTGCTTTCCACTGTTGCATTTTATTGTACTTTCCCACCCATGGAGAGTTCCTTTTTCTCTGGCAGCCGCAGACTGATCAATCCTTTCCTCCTAAAGTTAGACGACGAGATGGAGCTGCTTCATGATCGTTCTCATGAAGTGAGGGAGGACCTAAAGGCCAAGTTGAGGCTATATCTAACTTTATGTCTGTTTAATGTTTATAATTTCAAAATATATACATAGACTGAAGGCAAAAAAAGGCCAAAGCCTTTGTGTTCTTATTTTAGTAGCATTGATGTCAAGTAAAAGGCAATATTTTTACTCAGAGACATTTAGAAAACTTATTTTGACACACTTTGTACACATTGTTTTCCATCTAAATGCATTTATGTTTTAGTGTTTTATAGTAGAATCATGGAAGATCATTTTACAAATATATTATTTTGATTCATTAAAGGCCTACTGAAACCCACTACTACAGACCACGCAGTCTGATAGTTTATATATCAATGATGAAATATTAACATTGCAACACATGCCAATACGGCCTTTTTAGTTTACTAAATTGCAATTTTAAATTTCCCGCGAAGTGTCGTGTTGAAAACGTTGCGGTCTAATGATGCGTATATTTGACTTCTCGGGTTGTAGCGGACATTATTTTCCAGCCCGATCAAAGCTATAAGTAGTCTGCTTTAATCACATAAATACACAGTATTCTGGACATCTGTGTTGCAGAATTATTTGCATTTTGTTCAATTAATAATGGAGAAGTCAAAGTAGAAAGATGGAGGTAGGAAGCTCTTAGCCTTTAGCCACACAAACACACTGTGTTTCCTTATTTAAAATTACCAAAGGTGAAGCTTTACTATGGAACTGAGCGGTCAAGCGAACATGGATCCGGACCACATGTCAACCGGCAGTTTTAGGTGAGAAAATTCTGGTAATAAGTCGGCTCTTACCGGAGACATCCGCAGAGTTTCCGTCCTGCTGCAGCTCCGTGACTTCCCTCAGAGACACTCGCGGTCAACACACCCGTGGCCACACCCCTCCGACTTTCAGGTACTATTTAATCTCACTAAAACACTAGCAACACAATAGCCAGATAAGGGATTTTCCAGAATTATCCTAGTAAATGTGTCTAATAACATCTGAATCGCTCTCACTGCAATCACCTTTTATTTTTTTCAAGTCCTTCACTCTAAATTTCCTCATCCACAAATCTTTCATCCTCGCTCAAATTAATGGGGAAATTGTCGCTTTCTCGGTCCGAATAGCTCTTGCTGCTGGAGGCTATGTTAATAAACAATGTGAGGATGTGAGGAGCCCTACAACCCGTAACGTCACGCACACATCGTCTGCTACTTCCGGTAAAGGCACGGCTTTTTTATTAGCGACCAAAAGTTGCAAACTTTATCGTCGATGTTCTCTACTAAATCCTTTCAGCAAAAATTTGGCAATATCGCGAAATGATCAAGTGTGACACATAGAGTGGACCTGCTATCCCCGTTTAAATAATAAAATCTCATTTCAGTAGGCCTGTAATATTGATTATTTATTGTTGCTTATTATCATTTGTGATGTAACATACATACATTGTACATTGAGAAGTGTGCACGTGGGCTTCGTCACGCCAAATTTCTTCCCCCCTACTAAAACCTTCCCCCCCAATTACTTCCGGGGTCATGATTAATACAGACGTTTTGTTAACGCTGTATTATAAAAATATAACGCTATATTATAAAAATATAACGCTATATTATAAAAATACAGATGTTTTGTTAACGCTATATTATAAAAAAACATTCAAAAACAATTTACAAACACAAGCTATGGGATGACACATTTACTTCCGGGGTCACGTTTCCTCTTATGTCATCCCATAGCTTGTGTTTGTAAATTGTTTTTGAATTTTTTTTATAATATAGCGTTAACAAAACATCTGTATTTTTATAATATAGCGTTAACAAAACGTCTGTATTAATCATGACCCCGGAAGTAAATGGGGGCGGGGGGAGATTTTTGTAGGGAGAAGAAATTTGGCGTGACAGCTTCCTACCATGTCTTGTATTTGTGTTCATTGCACTGTGGTTCGAGTCCCTCTGTTCTGTTCAAGTGGGAATGTGTTATTTACTCATTCTTAAACAAGTGGGTGTCCTGGTTTAATATCTAATAAGTAACACGAGGACATCCCTAAACGATTCAGTGAAGTATTTAATATATAATATACGGTGTCATTTCTATTCCTATAGCAAGACCTGTGTTGATTTTTTTACCTGACCTCACGTGACAACCTCTGAGGAAGGCCAGAATCGTCAGGTATGAAATTAACACACAAGTATAGATATAAGAATAAAAAATACATCATTCTTAAAAGACCTAATGAACCTAATTGGACAATAATATGCAGTACAATAAAATATTGCGTCTGGGAAACACTAATTAAAAAATAAGCACTACTGATAGTCACACACCCACTAGGTGTGGTGAAATTATTCCCTGCATTTGACCCATCCCCTTGTTCCACCCCTTGGGAGGTGAGGGGAGCAGTGAGCAGCAGCGGTGGCCGCGCTCGGGGGTCATTTTGGTGATTTAACCCCCAATTCCAACCCTTGCGATTTGTCTCAAAGAGTTTTTAACAAAAGAACTCGCCTTTAAAGTTATTGTTCTTTTTCACCTTGAGCAAACACATTCGGAACCATATGGAGATTTACTCAGATTCCTGTGGTGAACATCCATCCACCCATTTTCTACCGCTTATTCCCTTTTGGGGTCGCGGGGGGCGCTGGCGCCTATCTCAGCTACAATCGGGCGGAAGGCGGGGTACACCCTGGACAAGTCGCCACCTCATCGCAGGGCCAACACAGATAGACAGACAACATTCACACTCACATTCACACACTAGGGCCAATTTAGTGTTGCCAATCAACCTATCCCCAGGTGCATGTCTTTGGAAGTGGGAGGAAGCCGGAGTACCCGGAGGGAACCCACGCATTCACGGGGAGAACATGCAAACTCCACACAGAAAGATCCCGAGCCTGGATTTGAACCCAGGACTGCAGGAACTTTGTATTGTGAGGCAGACGCACTAACCCCTCTTCCACCGTGAAGCCCTGTGGTGAACATATTTTGTGAAAATATTTTGAACTCCTGTATTTTTAATAGCACAGTTCATCACGCCACCTTGAAAAAACTGATGTTTAAGTTTATATGTAGACTGCAGGGGTCCGAAAATGATCTTATTATACAGATAACCAATCCTGGGTGTAGTTCTGTTCGGTTTCCATACAAACGATTGGTACCTAACAGAAGAACAAAGAAGACATTTGACTTATGAAACACATACCAGAAGTTCCCTAAGTAAAGTCGGTTCATGAACTGGAGCTCATAGTAGTTCTGAGAACAACTTCACCTCTCCTGGGTCATGGAGGAAAAGTCCACTCTAATATATGTTGATGTCTTCTCACCACACTGAAAAGGAAAATGTTGGAAGCTTGTTTTGTTTGGTGCCTCAGGCCAGAGGTTTACAAAATGTCCAGAAGGCAAAAGTCTACTGCTATTCTTGCTCAAATGGCTGCTTGTATATGCAATACAATACTGTAATGTCATTTATTTTCTTTGGCTGTCAACCAATGCATAAGAGTTAAAAACATTTGCACAATATTTCAATGTATAACCTCACGGCCGTTACTTGATGATGGAAATTTCAAGTGGACCTTCTCGCTTGTTTTGATGATACATAGTCAATCATCCAAAGGCTTCAAATCTGATACAGAAATCATCAAAGAGGAACCGAGGAACTCGTAAACCTCTTACCTGCAGATGGTGCCATGTTTTGTTTGGATGTTCTCCTTTCTTCTGCTATTTTGGCACACATGCTTGAACTCTTCTTTCCTGCGGTTCGTCTCACATGCAACAAATTTCCATCTCTTTAATGCTCCTTTGTGTGGCTTTTAATCAACGTCCTAAACACGTCACATGCTCGGGCCTCCATTCCTGAAACATGAACTACTTATTTTAGGTTAAAAGGTTGATAACGTTATTAAATGGCGCTTGAAAATTACGAGTGTGCTTACGCCACTGAAGAACATTGGTAGAAATGTGCTAATAAACTGTGGAGATGGAGGTGGGAGGGTAGGAAACCGAGAGTACTTGTAAATGTGCGTCTTTGGTAGACAAACACGTTAAGAGCAAAGATGTCAATTAAAGCGGAAAGAAGCAACACTTTATGGCAGGGGTCGGGAACCTTTTCGGCTGAGAGAGCCAAGAAAGCCAAATATGTTCAAATGCATTTCTGTAAGAGCCATATAATATTTTTTTTAACGCTGAAAACAACTAAACGTGTGCATTTCTAAGTAAGACCAACATTTCTAGAGCATAATAGGTCTCTTATACTTTCGAATAACATTGTTATTCTGAAGCTAACTGTGGAGGGGGTGTGGCCTGCGGTCCTGCAGCGAAGCAGGGTGTTCCAGGAATGGCGTAGAAATCACCGACAGGTGCGTGGATAAAGACTTATCGAAAAATAAAACAATATCGTAATCCTGAAACAGGATCTCATGTCGGTGCTTGGTGGTCTGAAGAACCCCCAGCAGGGCAAGCCCTACACTATCCATCCATCCATCCATTTACTACCGCTTATTCCCTTTTGGGGTCGCGGGGGGCGCTGGCGCCTATCTCAGCTACAATCGGGCGGAAGGCGGGGTACACCCTGGACAAGTCGCCACCTCATCGCAGGGCCAACACAGATAGACAGACAACATTCACACTCACATTCACACACTAGGGCCAATTTAGTGTTGCCAATCAACCTATCCCCAGGTGCATGTCTTTGGAAGTGGGAGGAAGCCGGAGTACCCGGAGGGAACCCACGCATTCACGGGGAGAACATGCAAACTCCACACAGAAAGATCCCGAGCCTGGATTTGAACCCACGACTGCAGGACCTTCGTATTGTGAGGCAGACGCACTAACCCCTCTGCCACCGTGAAGCCCAGCCCTACACTAACCAATACTAAATGAACTTCTTGAACAAGTGCGGTAGAAAATAGGATGGTTGGATTCAAATGCATTTTGAACGTTATTTTTAACAGTGTGATTACAAGTGGAATTATTCATTACTTGTCGTGTTAAGCAGCGTCAGCTGAGATTTAACCGAGAGACAGATGCAGTCATCAAAAGAGCCACATCTGGCTCGCAAGCCATAGGTTCCCTACCCCTGCTTTATGGTGTCCTCCACCATCACTCAATCCAATCCAATCCACTTTATTTATATAGCACATTTAAACAACAATAACGTTTCCAAAGTGCTGCACAGCCATGTTAAAAACATTATTAAAAAACAATATTATGCTCCACCAATGACTAAATAAAAACAAAAAAATAAATAAATATAAAGCCAATATAAAAACAAACAATATAAAAACAAATATGATTAAAAACTATTTTAAAGGGTAAAACCAATTAAAACAGTAAAATAGAAATCAAAGTGTATAAAAAACACAGAGGACAACAGAGAACAGAGGACCACACAACTCACGTAGTGTTAAAAGCCAAAGAATAAAAGTGGGTCTTAAAACGAGACTTAAAACACTCCACTGTGGAAGCAGTTTGAACATGGAGGGCCAGAGTGTTCCAGAGCTTAGAGCCGACCACAGAGAAGGCCCTGACTCCCCTGGGTTTAAGTCTGGTCTTGGGCACCACGAGCTGGAACTGGCTTTCGGACCTCAGAGCGCGCGCAGGAATGTAAATTTGGATGAGGTCCGAGATATATTGAGGTGCCAGTCCATGTAAAAATTTAAAAACAAACAACAGTGTTTTAAAATCAATTCTAAAATGAACAGGGAGCCAGTGCAAACTCTGAAGAATTGGGGTTATATGCTGGCGTTTCCTGGCCCCTGTTAAAAGTCGTGCCGCCGCGTTCTGGACTAACTGCAACCGGGAGAGAGCTTTTTGGCTAATGCCAGCATAAAGTGCATTGCAGTAGTCCAGGCGACTTGAAATAAAAGCATGCACGACTTGTTCAAAAAGGTTAAAAGATAAAAACGGTTTAACATTTACTAAAAGACGAAGGTGATAAAAACACGATTTTAAAACGCCATTGACTTGTCTGTCTAGTTTAAAATCGCTGTCTATAGTGACGCCAAGGCTGGTGACTTTGGGACGCACATCATTTTGCAATGGTCCCAAGTCAGTGAGGGCCGGACCAAAAAGAAAAATTTCCGTTTTTCCCTCATTCATTATTAAAATACTCTGGGCTAACCAAGTCTTGACGTCGCATAGACAGTTAAGAAGGGGGCCGTGGCCTTTTGAAATCGGCTCAGATTTACCTTTTCCTGAGCCAGAACATAGTTACAAACTTTTTATATACATAATTTCTTATTCATGATTAAATACAAAATACAATTACACAATACATAATGGCCTGATAATAATATACAACATATAGTTACAGCATACATGATTACAGACATGATCACAAGATATACTTATTCATCTCGTCTCGATTACTGTAACGTATTATTTTCGGGTCCCCCCATGTCTAGCATTAAAAGATTACAGTTGGTACAAAATGCGGCTGCTAGACTTTTGACAAGAACAAGAAAGTTTGATCACATTACGCCTGTACTGGCTCACCTGCACTGGCTTCCTGTGCACTTAAGATGTGACTTTAAGGTTTTACTACTTACGTATAAAATATTACACGGTCTAGTTCCATCCTATCTTGCCGATTGTATTGTACCATATGTCCCGGCAAGAAATCTGCGTTCAAAAGACTCCGGCTTATTAGTGATTCCTAAAGCCCCAAAAAAGTCTGCGGGCTATAGCGCGTTTTCCGTTTGGGCTCCAGTACTCTGGAATGCCCTCCCGGTAACAGTTCGAGATGCTACCTCAGTAGAAGCATTTAAGTCTCATCTTAAAACTAATTTGTATACTCTAGCCTTTAAATAGACCTCCTTTTTAGACCAGTTGATCTGCCGCTTCTTTTCTTTTTCTCCTCTGTCCCCCCCTCCCTTGTGGAGGGGGTCTGGTCCGATGACCATGGATGAAGTACTGGCTGTCCAGAGTCGAGACTCAGGATGGACCGCTCGCCTGTGTATCGGTTGGGGACATCTCTACGCTGCTGATCCGCCTCCGCTTGGGATGGTTTCCTGTGGAAGGGACTCTCGCTGCAGTCTTGGATCCGCTTTGAACTGAACTCCCGCGGCTGTGTTGGAGCCACTATAAATGATAAATGGGTTGTACTTGTATAGCGCTTTTCTACCTTCAAGGTACTCAAAGCGCTTTGACACTACTTCCACATTTACCCATTCACACACACATTCACACACTGATGGAGGGAGCTGCCATGCAAGGCGCCAACCAGCACCCATCAGGAGCAAGGGTGAAGTGTCTTGCTCAGGACACAACGGACGTGACGAGGTTGGTTCTAGGTGGGATTTGAACCAGTGACCCTCGGGTTGCGCACGGCCACTCTTCCACTGCGCCACGCCGTCCCTATGGATTGAACTTTCACAGTATCATGTTAGACCCGCTGGTGGGAGGGGTTGCCCACATTTGAGGTCCTCTCCTAGGTTTCTCATAGTCATCATTGTCACTGGCGTCCCACTGGGTGTGAGTTTTCCTTTGCCCTTATGTGGGTTCTTCCGAGGATGTCGTAGTCGTAGTGATTTGTACAGTCCTTTGAGACATTTGTGATTTAGGGTTATATAAATAAACATTGATTGATTGATTGATTGATCCCGTCTCTCACATTATGAAGTCAGGACCCGGGGTGACCATTCCTTATGCATCAGTCGGTGACGTCTCGGCGCCCTGACTTGTCTACATGCAAGAGGATCCTCTGCTATTCCTCTGATCTACTACGAGCACACTTCTACAGAATACTTATACTTTTCCCCATCTTTATGGCGTTCCGTGCCCCCACCTTGCTGGTCTTGTGCTGTGCAGAAGATTTTGTCATTTTTTTTTCCAGACCTACCAACGCAAAAGTGCCAGAAGAAAAAAATACTCTCACCAAGTTTCCGCTTGATACCGTCACACTTCACGGCATTATTGTGGCGATTTTGAAACCGCAATACCTTGGTATTCACAATACGGTTACATCTGTATTCCATATCAATAACAAATGCCACCAAGTCAGGATGGTTTTCAAAGCTGGGGAATTAGAATTGTTATTTCTGCTCATCATGGACGAAACCATTCCACAAGACACATTTTAAAGTGGCGTGGTGTGCTTCACTGATGATTGCCTGCAGGCCTTTGAAGAGGAAATAGCTGGGAAGTCAACTCTCTGTTTGGTTAATGATGCTTGTCAGTTAAATGCCAACAGAGGACTCCTGACATGCAGGCAACAAAGTCCACTGAGGCCAGCATAACAGGGCAACCATTCATTAATGGTGATGCTTGCAGGACTTTTTGCTATGTCTGAAATGAGCCGTAAATGATGATGATGATGCCCCCCTTTTTTTTTTTTTTACAGTCTCATGCTTGCTTCCTTTTAATTCCAGGACATGCAAATAAACACGGATGCATTGCATGGTATTTACTGCTAGGTTGCAATCATGTGACTTAGAGGCACTTCTGGGTTTCAGGCATAGGTCTAGAAGAGCGGATTTCAAAACTAAGACCCGCTGGCTGGCCTGCCTGTGTTCACACTCTGGACCACTGCATGTCCCCTAATCAGTAACCAGCAATATTATACTTGAACTGATGAAAATGTGTTAGAAGTTGGAGGGGTCTAGAGTTGGTTGTAATTAATTGACCATGTGCGTGACACCTTTGTGGTTTAATGGTGCATTGATCCAATATTGAATAGGGTCATCAGGACTCCTCTTCCTCTGATCCGGGAAATTGCAAAAAGCCGCTGCCTGACCAGGGTTCAGAAAATCTGTAGAGTCTCCTCCCACCGCTGGACTCTAGAAAGAGGTTCCGCAGCCTCTGTAGCAGAACCGCAGTAACAGCTTCTTCCCTCAGGCAATAAGACTCTTGAACGCATCATAATAATCCGCTCAATTCCCCCCCAAAACGGATTAACTCGCTGGAATATAAAGACAATAAAACATACATTCATAAACGTGGATGCATATGCAAAAGTCCAATATATTTACAGTATCTGTTCAGTAATCTATTTATTTATATCTGCACATTATAGCTCTTTTATCCGACACGACAACGAGCTAATGCAAACTAATTCCGCTCTTATTTGAACTATAAAGTTCAAATTTGAATGAGGATTAAAGAATGTTTAAGTCTAAGTCTATTATGTAGGTACCGTTTAGACAGCGTTTCCAACCCATGGTCTGATTTATCAAAATCCAGCACAGAACGTTAATATGAGGTACAAAACCACACATGCCCACTGACCCATGTGGACATAATAAAAGGCTTGTGCAGCCCTTTACTAATTTCAATACCGGTAATTTGAAATTGCATAAAGGGAAGAAGATTAAGAGCTATTCAGTAGGATTTAAGGTCCAAGTTTACATCACACTCAAATTTTTACTGCATGCCTATGGTAAGCGCAGGAGTGAGAAGAGGTTTTACATTAATTAGCGCCCCGGCGGCAATTCAAGGAAATACGGTATATACATACATATATATATATATATATATATATATATATATATATATATATATATATATATATATATATATATATATATATATATATATATATATATATGTGTATATGTGTGTATATGCATATGTATATGTGTGTACATGTATATGTATATGTATGTACATGTATATCTACATGTGTGTATATATATGTTTGAATACGAATCAAATCGAATACGTTGTGCGAATCAGAATCGATTCTCATTTTTTAAAAATCGATTTAAAAAAAAAATACAATTATTATTTATTTATTTTTTAATCAATACCATAACAATGCAATCCAATTCCAAAACCAAACCTGACCCAGCAACACTCAGAACTGCAATAAACAGAGCAATTGAGAGGGGACACAAACACGACACAGAACAAACCAAAAGTAGTGAAACAAAAATGAATATTATCAACAACAGTATCAATATTAGTTATAATTTCAGCATAGCAGTGATTAAAAATCCCTCATTGACATTATCATTAAACATTTATAAAAATAAAAAAAATAACAATATTGTCACAGTGGCTTACACTTGCATCGCATCTCATAAGCTTGACAACACACTGTGTCCAATGTTTTCCCAAAGATAAAATAAGTCATATTCTTGGTTCATTTAATAGTTAAAACAAATTTACATTATTGCAATCAGTTGATAAAACATTGTCCTTTACAATTATAAAAGTTAAAAAAAAAAAAAATCTATTACTCAGCAGACTGGGGTAGATCCTGCTGAAATCCTATGTAATCGGAAAAATATCGTTTTTGAATCGAGAATCGAATCGAAAAAAAATCGATATATTATCGAATCGTGACCCCAAGAATCGATATTGAATCGAATCGTGGGACACCCAAAGATTTACAGCCCTAATATATATATATATATATATATATATATATATATATGTATACGTATATATATATATGTATGTATGTATGTATATATATATATATATATATATATACATATATATGTATACGTATATATATATATGTATGTATGTATGTATGTGTATATATATGTGTATATATATATATATATGTATATATATATATATATATATATTTTTTTTTTTTGACAAACAATGATTGTTGAAGGACTGAACTGAAAACTAAGCTATGTAGATCTTAACAGTAAGAAAAAGGATAAGAATCCCACAAAAATATTACAGTTACTACTGTATGTTTTAATCAATGCTGTGCTGTGTGGCGAGCAAAAGGTTGGTTTTGTGTGGGTGTCTGCGTCCGTGTGTTTTATGTGTGGGTTGGCACGCGTGGGTCCATATGACAGCGTATTGGCGAGATTTTCCCAAAATCGTGCTTTACCGATGCAGGTTGTACTATATATTCACATGTTTATCATGTTTGGCTAACTTCCCTCTTCAATTTGGTGTTAGATTAACATGCAGACTTAAATCATTGTGACCGCTGTTCCTGTGCGAAAGCATCTGTTTAAACAAGGTCAGCACATAGTTAAGCACGATATGGAATAAATAATAAAAAATAAACATCGTTTTTTTTCCCTAAAGTTTTAATGAAAAGTTACTATACTGTGTTTTTTTCAAACTATTCTGAAGTTAGTTTAATGGTTAGATATTCATTTAACAGAATGTGGCCCCCAAGTTTAAATGTTTGGGGGCCCCTGGTCTTGAGTCCCATTAGGCTAGTGTTTATTTACCTGCATCGGTGCAGATTTGGGCGTATTTTTTAAGGTTTAGAGGCAAATATATAAGCAATCATGAATTATTATTTTTAAAATGGGATGGAATGGATTAATACACAGACTTAAACGATTTATTATCACCAAGACATTACTGCTCACCTCATCCTCCCTTCCTTTGATACTCACAAGGATTTAGAGAAGAAAATATTGAAGGCACATCATGTCTTTACATATAAGGGGTGCATAAATTAAGCAATAATCCATAAAACAAAAAGTTGGACTTATTCATCTAGTTTATTATTACTATTAAGGATATTTTCTTGATGCTAAAAAAATATCACCAAAGATGCTGTAATGTGGTCAACCGTGTTGAATAAAGCACTTGGAGAAGAAGTACAATTTTAGTTTCTGTTCTGAAAATTGACAACAAAAATACGATGCATTGGATCAACAATTACAATATTTATTACGAGGACTTAACATGATGTTAGTTTATTTGCACTACCAGGTCTTCGTAGTTATATTTAGGCATTGAAACCACAAAAGAACCAAAATAATAATGCAATCTTTTGTCCTTTTTTTACCTTTAGTTCTGCTCTCAAACACTACTATTATAGTAGAGAATAAACTCGAATCACAGATAGTTTCCCAAACAAATCCAATGTTCAAACAAACATTTTACAAAGTGATCGCTGCAGACACAAACATGGTCCGATTGTATTCCACAATATCCATCCATCCATTTTCTACCGCTTATTCCCTTGTGGGGTCGCGGGGGCCGCTGGCGCCTATCTCAGCTTCAATCGGGCGGAAGGCGGGGTACACCCTGGACAAGTCGCCACCTCATCGCAGTATTCCACAATATGATTTTTTAAAAAAGCCATTTCTTTTGAAGCATTTTCGATTTTTTCCTGACTTCATCACCTCTAAGAACCACTTCTTTCAGGACTCTATGAGAGCTGTTTCTTATCTATTTGAATGACTGTAACACCCATGAACAGAACAAAAATACAGCATTTTCTGCTCAAATTCTGCACCCACTCTCACTTTTTAAATGCTAAGCTCAAGCTGCCATCGTGTAAACTAAGCCGGGAAGAAGAAAAAAAGACGTGTCATATTAGGGTTGCAAAATTTCGGTAATATTCAATGTTGGAAATTTCAATGGGAATTAATGGGTATGATGGGAATAAACATCGAAAGCAGCATGCTAGATCTTGCAGCATATTTATTAGCTAAAACGCCCTGATTTAATGCAATTTCAGTAGAATTTCAACCCTGCATGGTGCATTCCTCCCTCACATGTGCACTAACTAGTACTTAAGCCCAAGGAATTCATCCACTCAGGTAAGTGTTGATGATATTACTGGGGTAAATATTTTTTTTGATCTAAGGTATTTAAGTTTAATAGAAGTGTAATTGCTTGTTACTGTATGACTGTAGACTACTCCAGCGGACTTCCACTCAAGCTAGCGAGCTGTTCCTGTACTTGTTAAATGATTTTGGGGCCATTATCTAGAGCCAGCTAGGTTTATGTACCACCACAGTCTCATAATGAACCGAAAATATTTCTCCGTTAGCCATGATGCTAATTTTGTCTATGTTAAATCCCATTCATTTATGCTAACAACGTTAGCAATATAATTTACCTTTTTTGTGATCTGTAAAGTTCAACTAGCAAACACTAAATCAAAAGGTGTAGTTTCCTCTGCCTTCTGTACTGCTACCCATCTTATTGTCATACAAGAATGAAGGTTATAGTTTAATTTAGCATGCTGATTGAGTGCTCATTTATTCATCTGGACCAGGGGTGCCCACACTTTTTCTGCAGGCGAGCTACTTTTCAATTGACCAACTCGAGGGGATCTACCTCATTTATATATATCATTTATATGTATTTATTTATGAAATAGACATTTTTGTAAACAAGGTAAATGTGTTTAATGATAATACAAGCATGTGTAACACATATAGATGTCTTTCTTTCACGAAGACAAGAATATAAGTTGGTGTATTACCTGATTCTGATGACTTGCATTGATTGGAATCAGACAGTAATGATGATAACGCCCACATTTTCAAATGGAGGAGAAAAAAAGTTGTCCTTTCTGTACAATACCACATGAAAGTGGTTGGTTTTTGGCATCTAATTCATCCAGCTTCCGTACACTTTACAAGAAAAACATTGGCGGCAAATTCCGTAGCTTGCTTGATTGACATTCACGGCACCTGAGGGTCTTGTGAGATGACGCTGGCTGCTGCCAGTTCATTATTATGAAAAAATGACAGAAAGGAAGGCGAGAAACACTTTTTATTTCAACAGACTTTCGCGCCGTCCCTTCCGTCAAAACTCTAAAGGCCGACTGCACATTTCCTATCTTCACAATAAAAGCCCTGCTTCATGCTGCCTGCGCTAACTAAATAAGAGTCTCGGAAAGCTGGCGTGCACATCACTTGTGCACGCCAGCTTTCTGAGGGATGGCTTGTGCACGCCAGTTTTCCGAGACTCTGTATTTAGTTAGCGCAGGCAGCATGAAGCAGGGCTTTTATTGTGAAGATAGGAAATGTGCAGTCGGCCTTTAGAGTTTTGACGGAAGGTACGGCGCGAGTCTGTTGAAATAAAAAGTGTTTCTCGCCTTCCTCTCGGTCATATTTTCATAATAATGATCTTGCAGCAGCCAGCGTCATCTCACAAGACCCTCCGGTACCGTGAATGTCATTTAAGTGACGTCTTGGTGAAGATTGATGATCACTAATTTTTAGGTCTATTTTTTTTAAAAGCCTGGCTCGAGATCGACTGACACACCCCCCGCGGTCGACTGGTAGCTCGCGATCGACGTAATGGGCACCCCTGATCTAGACTATTTCTATTCATTTGTCCATCAGTAAACAATTTTTAAAGACTACTCCAATTGTTTAGCTGACTATTTATATTTGTGTGTGGCATTGCATTAGTGTTTTACAAGAATGAATAAATACAAACACAATAATGCCACGTACACCCCAACCTTTGTTTTGATTGATTGATTGAAACTTTTATTAGTAGATTGCACAGTACAGTACATATTCCGTACAATTGACCACTAAATGGTAAAACCTGAATACGTTTTTCAACTTGTTTAACTCGGGGTTCACGTTAATCAATTCATGGTAATCAATTCATGTAGGTCGAAAGCCTGTGTACACTTGCAAATACTGTGCAAAGACCTAAGTCAAAAATGCCTCAAAGATGCAGCAGCATATAAACAAGTGCCCAATAATATTTAATTAGTGTAATTCCCCATCAATTCCCATATATTCTCATTGATTCCCATGGACAGTGTCCAACTTTGACTAATCCAAAAATGGTCAATATTTCAAAACATCCCGAGCTTAGCTTCCCGTGGTAAATCTCGGAAATTTACCGGAAACTTTCCAGCCCTTTCCAACCCTGTCATATGCAACCCAGCACAGGTAAAGCCTGTGGATGTGGGACTCACCCTTAATTTAACTCAAGTTTTTCTGACTTTGTCCTTTCCTTTCTCCTCTCTTGCTTGTTGAAACAACTTATTTTGCATATACAGATTAGTCTGTTATGCATATAAGACATTCCTTCAGCTGAGAACTGAGGGGACCCCCAAAAAACTCCTCCATAATGGATCAGAGGCCACTCTGAAGCCCATCGGTATGATGAACGTGAACTCTTTCATCCTAATTTCTCTTTCTCTTACAAAGCCTCCATGTTTCTCTCACCCCTTTCATGAGTCCAAGCTGCTCGTCTGTCTCGGCGAGACACTTGTTTGTTGACGGCCATTGTAGATAGTTTGTATGTTTAGGCCTGGAAGCTGGCTGTCGGTGGGAGGTAACCATGGCTGGCATGTTTGTGGCGGGGTCATCACAGAGTCAGGGGATGCGGGATGAAGTGATCACAGAGTAGTCAATGCCTGTGATCTTTGTGTGCATAGATTGTCACTTTGTGCGAGTGCACTACGTCATCAGAATATCCTCCTGAGACGCAGTGTCCTCTGCAGTGGACGTTGGTTTTCCGTAGAATTTTGTTTTTGCCAGCGTTAAACATTCGGGAATAAAACTGATCCTGTTATGCAAATCCGAAATGTCCACGGCTGTCCTTAATTCAAAAGCATTTTTTTTTTAAAATGTGGATGAAAGTCATTGTTCAAGTTCTGAGCTCAAAGTACAAATCACCAAATTCTGAACATCTGCGGTAAATACGTTCTAAAGTTTATACAGTACATATTTTTTTTTTTGTTTCATTGGGAGTCTTTGTCTAAGAATTTTTACGTACAATCCCAATTCACACAGATGTTGCCAAACCAAAAGACATTCTGATTTGCACACACCAAATGTGTTCCTCCTGGTCTAATATAGGATTGAGAATATGTGTATATATATATATATATATATATAGATATATATATATATATATACATATATATATACACATATTCTCAATCCTATATATGTGTGTTTATATACATATATATAAATATACAAACATATATATACATACATACACGTATATGTATATATATACATATATATATACATATATATGTATGTATATATATATATACACATATTCATATATGTATATATACACACACATATATATACATATATATTTGTATATATACATATATATACAATACACACACATATATATATACATACATACATACATATATATGTGTATATATACACACACACATATATATATATATATATATATATATATATATATATATATATATATATATATATATATATATATATATATATATATATATATATATCCAAAGGGTTCATATCATGTTTTTTTCTATATTTAAAATACTTCCTTGGGGACGGCGTGGCGCAGTGGCAGAGTGGCCGTGCGCAACCCGAGGGTCCCTAGTTCAAATCCCACCTAGTACCAACCTCGTCACGTCCGTTGTGTCCTGAGCAAGACACTTCACCCTTGCTCCTGATGGGTGCTGGTTGGCGCCTTGCATGGCAGCTCCCTCCATCAGTGTGTGAATGTGTGTGTGAATGGGTGAATGTGAAAGTAAAGTCAAAGAGCTTTGAGTACCTTGAAGGTAGATAAAGCGCTATACAAGTACAACCCATTTATTTATATTTATTATTTATTCCTTGTGGTCTACATAACATTTCATGTTTTTGTTTTTTTTTGGTCAAAATTTTGCATGGTTTATGTTTTACAGACCATCTTCAAACCGCTTTTTGACTGTCTCTTCAGGTTGCACGGTTTTGTGGGCGGTCTTATTTACGTGGCTCCACTTCGACAGTATCTCCCCCCCCCCGTCATCTTTGTTGTATCGGTAGTTTTTAGCGCTTGCAAAACGAGTCTACTAACAGATTACATCCAAAACCTGCCTCAATACTCCATTTACATTTTGTGATTTGAATATTAACCATGTATTAGTGATATTGTTATTATAAGCGCCAACGCAGACAAATTATTTATAGCGGCGCTGTGTTCACTTCCGTGTGTCCCTATGGTTACACTGAGTGGTCTGCTGCTTCCTTGCTTCCCTGCAAATACATTTTAGATCATGAATCATGCCTTGCACCTGGACAGAAGATATCTGAGTAGGTATTCCAACAAGTTGGTACACTTTAACAGTTTTTTAAGACCCAAAACTGGTGAGGACGACATAAAAAGACGCTTGGTCTCCTCCACAGCCCTTCTCCCCTTTTCTTTGTGAGGGTTATGAGTCATTCTTCATCTAAATGGGAATATATGAACATCCCAGCAGTTAGCATCCTAATGACAGCAGACATTGTACAGTAAGTGATGTTTTATTATGTTTGTTGGCTCTCATGAAGTCTGCAGTGAGTAATAAAAAAATGCTAACATTTTTAAACAAATTCTGCCGCATATGCTTAAAATTATGAAAATACATAAATATTGAATTTTATTATAAATGTGTCTGTTATTGCATTACTAATATATTTACATCATGTACATAAAACCTTTATTGGAGGTGTTTGGATGTTTTTTTTAAGGGCTTTTATATGTATAATTGCACGGCTACCATGGGCTCCATTGTAAGTAAACTTTCGATCTCATTTATTTAATATTTCAGAATACAAAATAATAATTAATGATTGTGAATGATAGGCAAAGTTTCCCCCAAAATTGCAGTTTCCCTTTGTTTAATTTTCTTGTGTATACAGACTGAGACAGTCTTAATTTTAATTAATGCAACCTTATTATTGAACTCTCTCAGCACAATACTCTATAAATCATGAGTAAATACAAGAAGTAGGGTTGTACGCTATACCGGTATTAGTATAGTACCGCGATACTAATTAATCGTCCCTGAAACGTAATGGTCCCGTACCCCTCCCGCGCCCGCGTCGAAGTCACGTCGTGTCATAGCTGGTTTACGAGTAGAGGAGCATGTTCGGCAGCGCACAATCACAGAGTACTTACAAGCACACACAGTGTGTCGACAGAAAAGGGAGAACGGACACATTTTGGCTTAAAAACTAACAATAAAGGTGAAGTTATAACACTGAAACGCTCTCAGGAAGAGCTAGCTAGCGGCAAACGTCCATCCGCCGTCGGCAGTGTTTTAGCTACTTCTGAACACTAATCCTTGTCTCCGTGGCGACAAATACAGTAAGTTTCTTACAAGTATCATCCCTGCAGGACGAGGAATAGCTAAACATGCTGCACTACACACCGTAGCTCACGGACGTCAAAATGTAAACAAACGCCATTGGTGGATCTACACCTAACAGCTGCTGTAATGATATCAAGTACAGGCACGTATCTAGTCGATACTACTATGTTTACATCGATATATTTTGGCATCACAACATCTTCTTTCATTTAAAAAAAACTGTATATTATATTTATAAACTCAGGAAATATGTTCCGGGACACATGAGGACTTTGAATATGACCAATGTATGATCCTGTAAATACTTGGTATCAGATTGATACCAGGTATCATCAAAAACTAATGTAAAGTATCAAACAACAGAAGAATAAGTGATTATTACATTTTAACAGAAGTGTAGATAGAACATGTTAAAAGAGAAAGTAAGCAAATATTAACAGTAAATGAACAAGTAGATTAATAATTAATTTTCTAGCACTTGTCATTAATAATGTTGACAAAATAATAGAATGATAAATGCCACAATATGTTACTGCATATGTCAGCAGACTTACTAGGAGCCTTTGTTTGTTTACTTACTAATGAAAGACAAGTTGTCTCGTATGTGCACTAGTTTATTTAAGGACTTAACTGCAATACGAAACATGTTTAATGTACCCCAAGATTTTTTGTTAAAATAAAGCCAATAATGCAATTTTTTTGTGGTTCCCTTTATTTCGAAAACTACCAAAAAGTACCAAAATCATTTTAGTACCGGTACCAAAATATTGGTATCGTTTACAACACTAACAAGAAGTTTAGCAAAATACATAACTAGTTCTGCAAAGCATGCTGGGAAGCAACATTTGCATCTCCTGTCTTTATGGAATTTGATGGTTCAACAATTTTCAAGGTTTACATGGAAAATGTTAGAATGTTTTAACAAAAAGCGTCCAGTCATTTGAGACCCATTGTCAAATCTGTATATTTTCAAGCGCTGAAATGCGATTGTTTGGAAACACATGGCTTTCTAGCTTCCTATCCAAAAAATAACTCTGAGGTTTGTTTCTATCAACAAGCGCTTGGGAAGTAGTTCAGTGTGTAGCTCCAGAATGCAGACTGTAGGAGCGGATGATTGAACCGTCAACGCTGCACCTTCTTGGATGACATACACCGACTCTGCAGCCAAAACCCTCAAGCGGAATCATGTGTGCTCACGTTCGCTTTCTCTGTCTCGCCGTCATCTCCATGTCCACAGGAACATAGTCAGGAAATGTCACAATAGCAGTTTCCTCATTCTCTACTGTACTCTGTATAATTTTCGCGAAAATAATGAAAAGCAGATTCCGAACGGACACGGACTGTGACTAACTCTGTCAAATCACTGCAGGACACAATCCTATCCTCCTGACCCTTTGCAAGAAGCCAAGCCTTCACAATAAAATGCGCTGATTTACATGCAGGGGATTCACTACAAAACCTCCCCAAAAATGTAGGCGAGTACTACAGTACTAAAATCCCCACAACATGAGCAACGCCAGGTAAACACACGAGCGTACACGGCCTGGTGCCGCTCTGCAGCCAGCATGTTTCCGATTAACTCGCATCCAGGCGGCTGAGTATTAAGTTGTTCAAAGATGTACAGTCCAGAGCCTCAAATCACACAGGATTACGCACAACCTCCGGGAGCAAATCAGCCGAGCAATTGGCTGTCCAGAACGGTTAGGTTTTGTGACTCGGTTTATTCAACCTGAAGGCTGCTGTGTGCTCAGTGAAACGCTGTCTTTTCCATGTCAGCGACACAGGACTCAAGATGAGCATAGGTTTGCAGGGAAATGTGATCCAGCATTTGAAGGTGCAAAAGCTGAACAAAAAGCATTGAAGACTGAAGTCGAAAAAGCATTCCTGATCATTGTGGGTTTACTGTATCCTTACATTTTCTCAAAAATCAACAGTGGGCCCGATAACGTTTTTCGCCTAATGTACGAATTAATTCTGGTTGTGCATACCGACCTCGAAACAATTGTATTTGGTACATGGTGAGATGAGGAGTGTCACCAGTAGGGGGCAGTCACACATTGCAGAAGGGCTCGCTAACTTTGCTTAGTACCTCATCTTGGGAAATAGGACCTGGCTTGTCTAGTTTCTAGCTCTTCTCTAATGTTTATTGTACTGTAAGAACATCGACATTAAAAGTCATGTAAAATTATAATTGATTAAACGCATTGCCGGCAGTAAGTCGAACACATTTCCAGTGAGGGTTGGACTACGCCAAGGCTGTTCTTTGTCACCGATTCTGTTCATAACTTTTATGGACAGAATTTCTAGGCACAGTCAAGGTGTCGAGGGGTTCCGGTTTGGTAACCGCAGGATTAGGTCTCTGCTTTTTGCAGATGATGTGGTCCTGATCGCTTCTTCTGACCGGGATCTTCAGCTCTCGCTGGATCGGTTCGCAGCCGAGTGTGAAGCGACCGGAATGAGAATCAGCACCTCCAAGTCCGAGTCCATGGTTCTCGCCCGGAAAAGGGTGGAATGCCATCTCCGGGTTGGGGAGGAGACCCTGCCCCAAGTGGAGGAGTTCAAGTACCTAGGAGTCTTGTTCACGAGTGAGGGAAGAGTGGATCGTGAGATCGACAGGCGGATCGGTGCGGCGTCTTCAGTAATGCGGACGTTGTACCGATCCGTTGTGGTGAAGAAGGAGCTGAGCCGGAAGGCAAAGCTCTCAATTTACCGGTAGATCTACGTTCCCATCCTCACCTATGGTCATGAGCTTTGGGTCATGACCGAAAGGATAAGATCACGGGTACAAGCGGCCGAAATGAGTTTCCTCCGCCGTGTGGCGGGGCTCTCCATTAGAGATAGGGTGAGAAGCTCTGCCATCCGGGAGGAACTCAAAGTAAAGCCGCTGCTCCTTCACATCGAGAGGAGCCAGATGGGGTGGTTCGGGCATCTGGTCAGGATGCCACCCGAACGCCTCCCTAGGGAGGTGTTTAGGGCACGTCCAACCGGTAGGAGGCCACGGGGAAGACCCAGGACACGTTGGGAAGACTATGTCTCCCGGCTGGCCTGGGAACGCCTTGGGATCCCCCGGGAAGAGCTAGACGAAGTGGCTGGGGAGAGGGAAGTCTGGGTTTCCCTGCTTAGGCTGTTGCCCCCGCGACCCGACCTCGGATAAGCGGAAGAAAATGGATGGATGGATGGATGGATGGATAAACGCAGTGGTGTGGCATCAGGGCCAGCAAGGCCTTCACCGCTGGCCTAAAATAACCAGAAATCCTCATCATCATTGAAGATGCCATTATTTTTTATTTGACTTTCCCTGAATATCTAAAATTATTCCTATTCTATTTATATCATATCATGCTCCTCCCAGTGCTGTTGTTTTTAGTTTTAGTTTGTATCCAATCAGAATTCAGCTAGCTTATGTTGCCATGCTGTACCAAATCTGCCCGAGGCCTTCAGAATCAACAATGCAGGCGTCCGTGCACTGTAAGTGTACGGGGACATACAGTTGATAGACAGTTGCGACAGCCAATCAAATCACGAGTTGTTGTCAGTAAGGCCTTCTAGATGGCCCTACGTTCAACGTGACATTTACGCGTCCTGTGATTGGATACGTCATCGGGACCGTTAGCGGATGAATTTGAGAACACACAGAGTTGAGAGATAGCCAATCAGATCACAGGTTGTTGACAGTAGCCTATCTAGGTAGCCTGATGTTAACGAGACTGTGACTGGATACTCACTTGTCATTCCAAAGTGAGTAAGCATTCACAAGTTGCAATTTAGCAGGAAGTGGGAAGTGTTGCACTGTAGCAGAGAAGGAGAACAAAACATTGATTAGGTGGCAGATATATGGAAGAGTTGGTGCTGCAGGGAATTTGTTCTGTTGTGTTTATGTTGTGTTGCCCGCTACACCTCCCTGATACCGAAATACATGTCAAACTACTTCCTTAATGTAAATGACCGCCATAACCACAACACCAGGGGGAGTTCCACAAACCACGTTAAACCCAGATTCCGATCCAACAAAGGTCTTAACTCATTCTCTTTCTATGCCACATCAATGTGGAATCCACTCCCAACAGGTGTAAAAGTAAATTAATCTCTATGTTCCTTCAAAACCGCTCTAGAACAACACCTCCAGGCAACTTCAACCCTTTACTAATACCCTCCTCCATTCACATCCCATCTCCCCGGATTGTAAATAACCTAATGTAAATAATCAAATGTATTTCTAATGTATACACTTGTTCTTATGCTATCTGAACTCACTATGTTCTCTGCTCGCCGTACATATCCTACTAAGTAAGACCTACACTGTTTCAATGTCCATTTCTGCAATTGTTGATGACTGAAGTTCTGATATTAACCAAAGCTCCTCATCCCACCCCCCGGATTGTAAATAATGTAAATAATTCAATGTACATACTATGATGATTAACTTGTGTGATGACTGTATTATGCTGACAGTATATATTTGTACCATGAATTGATTAACGTGGACCCCGACTTAAACATGTTGACAAACTTATTTCGGGTGTTACCATTTAGTGGTCAATTGTACGGAATATGTACTGAACGGTGCAATCTACTTATACAAGTTTCAATCAATCAATCAATCAATCAATTGCGTTGCATGTAATCTCCCGAAATGTATTTTTCATTGTTGTTTAGTTAGGGATAGGTTGATTGGCAACACTAAATTGGCCCTAGTGTGTGAATGTGAGTGTGAATGTTGTCTGTCTATCTGTGTTGGCCCTGCGATGAGGTGGCGACTTGTCCAGGGTGTACCCTGCCTTCCGCCCGATTGTAGCTGAGATAGGCGCCAGCGCCACCCGCGACCCCAAAAGGGAATAAGCGGTAAAAATGGATGGATGGATGTTTAGTTTGGTTTCACTATATGACACAGGTGTATGACAGTGTTGGCGTTGTTTGTATGTATATACTGTATATATATTTATATATATATATATATATATATATATATATATATATATATATATATATATATATATTAGGGGTGGGCAAATTAATGCGTTAATTACGAGTTAATTCATCACTCTATTAACGCCGACAATTATTTTATCGCACATTTGCGTATGTTGTTTACGCTTTTTCTTATAGAGATGGCGACGCCCGGACGGGCTTTAGCGTGGAGGAGCTCTTGCTAAAGATGGAACATTTGGCAAAAATACCGGACAATTCTGCAAATTTCATGGCTGGCTTACAGCGTGGTCACTCCGGGATCACTTACGACCGCCAGACAATTCTGAATGTGGATAGATCGGGCCGTTTTGGACTGAATGACACGTGCTAGCTAGCATGGGAATACTTTGCCGGCTACATCCAGCGGCCTGTGAAGCAGCGGAGTATATGTGTTGTCTGTCTATTTATGAATAATGCAGACGAGGAGTGTTGGCTGAGTTCTTAACGTTTACTTTCAGAGCGTGCATATCACAACATACAAGATGCCGTCATGGCGACACAACCTATACCGGGCTACCGCGCATGCTCGTCACTCCTGTTGCATGCTGGGTAGGGTAGTTCTTTTTTTCCCTGGCTCACAACATCACAATATAGTACCAGGTATATGATGCCTTCAGTTTATTAAAGCACCAAGCAAACGATCGGAAAATTCCCATTATATCAATTCCTAGATATGGTCTTAATTATTTTAAGTGCACTATGCACAATAAACATAACATTATTAATATTGCTACTACAGATAATTTGATCAAAAAATCCCTAAAACAGCCCACTACCTATAATATAGGTTTTTTAGACATAAGATCCCTGATAAAAAAAATGTTTCTGCTGTTACCTCAGAAATTGCCTGTTCAGATGTTATGATTGTGGCTCAGAGATTTGTATGTAGATTATATTTATTTTCCATAACAAACAGGATAACTTAAATACCCTGGCAGTGGCAATAAGCTTAAATGTTTGTATTTACATTTTTTGAGTTGATTTTCATAAAATATGCTATTTAACTGCTACTGTTTAACAAGGACTGATTTAAATTGTGTTTGCACAACAAATGTTTGGCGCTTTTGTCCATGTGGGAGAATATTCCAATAAAGGTGCACTACACACTACTTTTGAATTCATTATTGGGCTTTGCGTATACAATGCAGTTAATCGCGATTAATCGGAGAAATAGTGCGATTAACTTTGATTAAAATTTTTAATCGTTGCCCAGCCCTATATATATATATATATATATATATATATATATATATATATATATATATATATATATATATTCAGCCCGGCCCCCAGCCAAAACATTTTTTATGGTAATTTTGAATAATTCACCTGAATGTGTATGAACTATTTCTTTTAAAAATAGTATAAAATGTCATATGTTAAATGTTTAAATATTGACTGTCCGTTTACTGTACTGTGCCAACTGTACTACTACTGTACATGAGTACGTAGTTTCTCTTGTTTCATTGAAAATAAAACAGCAAAGTCCATTTGACTGTCATCGGTTTTAATTATGAGACACAAATTGTGTCAAAGTCATGATTTTTTTGTTCATGCTTGAAATAAGAAACGATTACTTTGAAAAAGCAGTTTTATACTCTTGAGTGTTGATGATACAGCTTTGCAACAGTTGATATTCTAGTTTCAAGCATGTTTTACTCTATATAGGTGATAACATCTCAGCAACAAGCTGTACTATCTTATTGAGATCATTTAGGACCAAAACACTTAAAACAAGTATAAGACTCTAACATATAATCTGCTTAGTGAGAAGAATTATTGTATCAGACAGAAAATAACCAAATATCACCCTTATTTGATATATTTAATCTTACTTAAATTTCAGTTTTTGCAGTGTGCTCCGAGTGCCACCTGCACTGGTTTAAATGTAACTTAGATATTGGGTTTCACTATGTAAAAGCGCTTTGAGTCACTAGAGAAAAGTGCTATATAAATATAATTCACTCCACTTTTTGTAATAGATAATTAAGTCAGTCATGATACACATACTGAGGTGAAAAATATCTTATTTTCAATAAGGTTGAAAGTGTTTCCCATAATTCTTCTTCTTTGTACTTTGTAAGGACTATTCATTTGTACAACCTCTTAAACTGGCTCATATCAGTACATTGTTTAACTTCCTTACTTGATCCATTCCATTATTTAATTCCACATACACATATGCTGAAGGTTCTAAGTGTTGTACGTGCATACTAATGTTTTCAATCAGATATTCCTTTAGGTTATATTTCTCCTCTTTAATAGAGAAGAATTGTTGTACATTCTTTAGTAGCAGGTTGTAGTTTGCTTTGTACATCATTGTGACAGTCTCTTGTTGGCGTGCGGGTTCCCTGGACCACCAAGGAAGGACATGATTGATCAGGTTTGACTTTTGTTTATTTTTCCAAATAAACCTCAGTCTCTCGTCGGGTCGCTTCTCAGCTCCTCCTCCACTGCTCGCTCTTCGGTCGCTTTCAGCCGCCCCCAACGTCGTCGTCTGCGTCTTGCTCTCTCTCGCTTTCGCTCATCATACACTGCTGCGGGCTCTCCAACTCCTTCTGCCCTGTTCTCTCCTCCCTCTCCCCTTTTATACATCAGGAGGAGATATGTTAATCGTGTCCAGGTGCGCGATCCACACACCTGATCTCGTCTGCGGCGTCGCTCCCTCGCCGTTCACTCGTATTCTCTGCCTCCTCACCGCCATCTTGGGCCGGGCTCCAGCGTGCCCTGCCGTACCGTCGGCTCCGCATCTCCACAATCATTTTAGCCCAGGGGTAGGGAACCTATGGCTCGCGAGCCAGATGTCGCTCTTTTGATGACTGCATCTGGCTCTCGGATAAATCTGAGCTGACACTGCTTAACATGATAAGTAATGGATAATTCCACTTGTAATCAAAGTGTTAAAAATAATGTTCAAAACATAAAACATGCTCATGCATTTGAATCCATCCATCCTTTTTTCTACCACACTTGTTCAAGAAGTTGCATTAAGGATAAGAAGTGATTTATTTATTATTGGTTAGTTTAGGACTTGCCCTCCCGGGGGTTCTTCAGACCACCAAGCACCGACAGGAGAGCCAGTTTCAGGGTTGCAATATTTTTTATTTTTCAATAAGTCTCTCCGTTGCTTTCCAGCAATTGTCTTTTTCTCTTTCGTTCTCGCTCGCACTCTGGCTCCAGCCCCAACCCTGTCTCTCCTTCTGGCTGCTGCTTATAACAGGGCGACAGCTGATTAGATAACCAGGCCCAGGTGGGCCATCTACGCACCTGTCGCTGATTTTGAGGCCGGTCCTGGCACACCCCGCTGCGTTGCAGGCCCGCATACCACGCCCCCTCCACAGTTAGCTTCAGAATAACAATGTTATTACAAAGAATAAGAGACTTATATACTGTAGAAATTGGTCTCACTTAAAAATGCACGCGTTTAGTTGTGTTCAGTGTCGAAAATAATATTACATGGCTCTTGCGGAAATATATTTTAAAATATTTGGATTCTTGGCTCTCTCAGCCAAAAAGGTTCCCGACCCCTGTTTCAGCCGTTTGCAATTTTACCAAATCATCGAACTTTAATATTTTTGACTCATACCTCAGACCTGCAGCCTCTGCGGAGAATCTGTCAACAGGTGCTTTCCATGGACAACTTCTAGATCAAAAGAGGTGTATTGTGTGTGTGACTGCAGCTTTTGTGCGAGCGTGTGCTTCTTGTTTTGCTAACAACTTCCTATCATTATTACTGTTGGGTCACCTGCTGCCGTCTCTTCATCAGGCTCTACTTTTACTGCGCTCAGTCGCACTGAGCATGTGCAAACACTCCACGGAGCCCCCCGGATACATTTTATGACTCACAACTGATTTGCTTTGTTCAGAACATTTATAACTTTGTAAAAGCCCCAGAATTCCTCACTCCTGCTTAATTTGAGTGTCTGCTACAAGCCATACATTCATAAACATGCCTTACATACATATGTCAGCCACCTCCATCACGGCTGGGTTTCAGCTGAGTAAGCACGGGTATAGAAATCCAATAATCATTTGTGAGTGGGCCCAAAAGGCCCAAACATGCAACCTTGACCTTGGAAAGCAGTTGGAGCAGATCCAAAAAGTGTCTCATGTTGCTCATATGACTGGCTGCAGGTCAGAGGAGAACGCGGCGTCGTGAAATGAATCCGCTCAGCGTGGCTCCGCTTGATTAGAGCCGACACTTCGGAGCGCCGCGTCGCTCCAACGGATTAATGAAGCAGCACCGACGAACACATCTGAAACGCTGGCTGTTAATGCGTCCCACCAGTATGACGGGCACGATAGATCCTTTTTGATGACTTGTGTCCTATGCAGTGTTAATAATAATCACGATTATTTTCATTGATACCCCAAAAGGGTCAAGCGGTAGAAAACGGATGGATGGATCGAAATCATGATCAATAACATGAACTGATTTACATGGACCCCGATTTAAAAGCCCACTGAAATGAGATTTTCTTATTTAAACGGGGATAGCAGGTCCATTCTATGTGTCATACTTGATCATTTCGCGATATTGCCATATTTTTGCTGAAAGGATTTAGTAGAAAAACATCGACGATAAAGTTTGCAACTTTTGGTTGCTAATAAAAAAAAGCCTTGCCTGTACCGGAAGTAGCAGACGATGTGCGCGTGACGTCACGGGTTGTAGAGCTCCTCACATCCTCACATTGTTTACAATCATGGCCACCAGCAGCGAGAGCGATTCGGACCGAGAAAGCGACGATTTCCCCATTAACTTGAGCGAGGATCAAAGATTCGTGAATGAGGAAAGTTAGAGTGAAGGACTAGAGAAAAAAAAAAGACAGGGCAGTGGGAGCGATTCAGATGGTATTAGACACATTTACTAGGATAATTCTGGAAAATCCCTTATCTGCTTATTGTGTTACCAGTGTTGTAGTGTGATTATACTGTCGTACCTGAAAGTTGGAGGGGCGTGGCCACGGGTGTGGTGACCGCCTGTGCAACTGCCTCTTTGACAGGTGCACGAGGAACGACGCAAGCTCCGCTCATGTCTACGGTAAGAGCCGACTTATTATCACAATTTTCTCACGCTCTGTTCCATAGTAAAGCTTCACCTTCGGGAAGGTAAACAAAGAAACACCGGCTGTGTTTGTGTTGCGAAAGGCAGCTGCAATACACCGCTTCCCACCTACGTCTTTCTTCTTTGACGTCTCCATTATTAATTGAACAAATTGCAAAAGATTCATCAACACAGATGTCCAGAGTACTGGGTAATTATGCGATTAAAGCAGACTACTTATAGCTGGGATCGGGCTGGAAAAAAGTGTCCGCTACAATCCGTGACGTCATGCGCACGTGTCATCATACCTCGACGTTTTCAACAGGATACTTTGCGCAAAATTTAAAATTGCAATTTAGTAAACTAAAAAGGCCGTATTGGCATGTGTTGCAATGTTAAGATTTCATCATTGATTTATAAACTACCAAACTGCGTGGTCGGTAGTAGTGGGTTTCAGTAGGCTTTTAAACAAGTTGAAAAACTTATTCGGGTGTTACAATTTAGTGGTCAATTGTACAGAATATGTACTGAACTGTGCAATCTACTAATAAAAGTTTCAATCAGTCAATCAATTAAAACACGATTGTTCATTAATTTAAAAAACATGAGTATTTATTGTACCACCAAAACTCCACTTTAAATATAATTCAAAAGAACAACTGATATGAATTAGGAGTGAATGCACAACAAGTAAAATAATAATAAAAGTAACAACAATAACAATATGTTAAAACAAAATAAATTTTTCTGTTTATTTTTTTCAATTGAGTTTTTTTTACATTTTTCACATATTTGTGTATGGAGTGTGTGATTTTAATTCAACTCCTACCGTGTTTACTTTCGTGAGGATGTTTTTTAAATTTTATTTTGTAATCATTTAGAAATATCAAGCAGCTAAAAGTCAAATATGGTTAAGTGTGGAGAGAGTGCGTAGCATTTTTCCCATCATGCCTTGCAATGGGTTTAAATGGGTGTAATTTTTCATTTTTTATTGTGATTGGATGTTATTTTTTGTTGTTTTGTTTTTGATAATATCCGCAAATTTTAGTGAGCAGTTTGTGTTATGTGTGACATTGTGTGTTGACTTCTAGTGCTGGTTTAATTTGTTGTTTTGCACCATGACTAGAAAAGTTTGGTGGGGTTGGGCTGTATATTAATATCATGTGACTTATATTTCATCTCAATACTCATATTCACTGGCATAAGTGCTATAACTACTTTCTTGAAACAATGACAATCTTTTTTTTTTTTTAATTCTTTTTTTTTTTTACATTTTACACATTTGTGTGTGGAGTGTGATTTTTGTTCAACTCCTACCGTATTCACTTCTGTGGGGATTTCTTTAAAATTGTGTAATCGTTTCTAAATATCAAGCAGCTAAAAGTCAAACATGGATAAGTGGGAAAGAGAGTGTTTTGCATTGTTCCCTTCATTTCTTGCAATGGATTTAAATAGGTGTAATTTATATATATATTTTTGGTGATGGGACGTTTTTTTTTTTTTAAATATCCACTAATTTTAGTGGGCAGGTTGTGTTGTGTGACATTGTGTGTTGACTTTTTGTGCTGGTTTAAATTTTTTTTTCTGCACCATGACTAGAAAAGTTTGTTTAGATTGGGTCATGTAAGTAAATGCTGTGCTGGGGTAATCAATATGGTACATATCATATTCACTGAACTGGGTGTCTGACTTTCCTCACATTACAATGACAAATTGCAAGCTGTCTCCATTTAAAAATAAGTCTTTTCAGTTTTTTACATTTTACACTTATTTGTGTGTGCAGTCTGTGATTTTTGTTCAACTCCTACTGTGTTTACTTCCGCTGCGACTTCTTTAAAACTTTGTATTCATTTATAAATATTAAGCAGCTAAAAGTCAAACATGGATAAGTGTGGAATGATTGTTCTGCATTTTTACCCTCATGCCTTGCAATGGATTTAAATGGGTGTAATTTATATTTTTTTATTGTGATGGGGCATTTAAAAAAAAAATAATATCCGCAAGTTTCAGTGAGCAGGCTGTGTTGTGTTTGACATCGTCTGTTGACTTTTTGTGCTGGTTGAATTTAGAATTTCTGCACCATGACTAGGGAAGGTTGTTTGGTTTGGGTCATATAGGTTAATGCTGTGCGGGTGAAACCAAGAAAGTTCACATCATGGTCACTGACCTGAGTTTCTAGCAGCGCTCACAAGACGATGACAGATTGCCATCCGTCAGACCCCTGGGTATTTAAATTTCAGACCATGGGTGTTTAAATGTGTAATAAAAACAACCCATAATGGCCAGGTTGCTTATTGAAATTGACCTTGGGCCAAATTGACATTGCAGACGAGCCATCTTGTGGTTCTGACACCCTTATCTTTTGTTCTGTGAACCTGCATCATTTCTCTTCATACCTGTGTATGTTCTGGCATTTGCAGCATGTTTCTTTTGCACTTGCTTTTTAAAATGTATTTCTGAAGCAATTATGTAATCGCAGCAATTTTCCTCTGCAGTATTTTGCTGTTGCATTCGTCATTTACGTTTTTTGGATAAATATCATTTCCGTGTTTAGGGCATTAGTTGACCAATTTAAAAAGTAATATAATGACAAAGCACTTGAAAAATTCAGTTTGACACAAAATCTTTGAAAACAGTAGAACCAAAATAAAAATAAACACATATGTAAGAAAAAAAGAGATGTTAACAAAGCTGTAAGTTAAAAAAAAAACAGTTATTATCAATAGTTGCGCTTATGTAAATGCGCAAGCAATACTTAGTTTGGATTTTTAGTTAAGTCATCATTTGCTTATGCTGGTGTTGACATAGGTATTTTTGATTTATGATGATTTTTTTGATAATGCAAGCTGAAATTCTGTCCATAAAAGTTATGAACAGAATCGGTGACAAAGGACAGCCTTGGCGGAGTCCAACCCCCACTGGAAACGTGTCCGACTTACTGCCAGCAATGCGGACCAAGACAGAATTTCTAGGCGCAGCCAAGGCGTTGAGGGGATCCGGTTTGGTGGCCACGGGATTAGGTCTCTGTTTTTTGCGGATGATGTAGTCCTGATGGCTTCATCTGGCCGGGATCTTCAGCTCTCACTGGATCGGTTCGCAGCCGAGTGTGAAGCGACCGGAATGAGAATCAGCACCTCCAAGTCCGAGTCCATGGTTCTCGCCCGGAAAAGGGTGGAGTGCCATCTCCGGGTTGGGGAGGAGACCCTGCCCCAAGTGGAGGAGTTCAAGTACCTAGGAGTCTTGTTCACGAGTGAGGGAAGAGTGGATCGTGAGATCGACAGGCGGATCGGTGCGGCGTCTTCAGTAATGCGGATGTTGTACCGATCCGTTGTGGTGAAGAAGGAGCTGAGCCGGAAGGCAAAGCTCTCAATTTACCGGTCGATCTACGTTCCCATCCTCACCTATGGTCATGAGCTTTGGGTCATGACCGAAAGGATAAGATCACGGGTACAAGCGGCCGAAATGAGTTTCCTCCGCCGGGTGGCGGGGCTCTCCCTTAGAGATAGGGTGAGAAGCTCTGCCATCCGGGAGGAACTCAACGTAAAGCCGCTGCTCCTCCACATCGAGAGGAGCCAGATGAGGTGGTTCGGGCATCTGGTCAGGATGCCACCCGAGCGCCTCCCTAGGGAGGTGTTTAGGGCACGTCCAGCTGGTATGAGGCCACGGGGAAGACCCAGGACACGTTGGGAAGACTATGTCTCCCGGCTGGCCTGGGAACGCCTCGGGATCCCCCGGGAAGAGCTAGACGAAGATGCTGGAGATAGGGAAGTCTGGGCTTCCCTGCTTAGGCTGTTGCCCCCGCGACCCGACCTCGGATAAGCGGAAGATGATGGATGGATGGATGGCAAGCTGAAATTTTAAAGTCAGTGAACAAAAAACAAAAGAATTGGTCTAAAAAATGATAATGCACACAGAATTATCTGGTTTATTTTTAATGTGACTTTATTGAAAAGGCTTTGCGTATCATCGCTAAAATACATCTTGGCTTACATACAAAATGTAAACGCTAACATAATTAAGAATAACATGTTTCACATTTTGGGCGTCCAAATGGACCGCACACCCCATTTTGTTAAATAATCATACTCTCCTCTAATGGAGAGTAAAGTTAATTGATAATGTGATTTTTAAAATGAAAAATGGCTTTGAATTAATCACATCTGCAACAGACAAGTATGCATTGTACACAAATGATACAATCGTGACACAAACTGTGACAAAAAGAAAATGCATTCATTCATCTGTGTGGAGTACAATATTAGTAAATATTTTTAGTATTGCTAGAAAAATGTTTTTAAAGTCCTGTGCACATTGATGCTCATATTTATTAAATGCATAACGTTTTTTTATTGTTATTGGAATGCAGTGACTCTCAAACTGTGGTTTGTGTACCACTAGTGGTACACGGGTTACATCTAGTGATATGTCAAAGAATCACATAATTAAAGTACAGTGTTTACATTGTTACTGTTCAAACTGTGTGTAATGTCACAGTGGCCAAAAACATGAAATATACGTGTTCCTTGTTTTTAACTAATACTTAGATATATAATGCTACTGTATTTTAATCTTGGTCATTACGGTGGTACTTTGAGACACGTTTTTTCTGAGGTGGTACCTGGTGAAAAAAGTTTGAGAACCATTGTGTTAATAGAATTTAGAAGTCGATAAATGGAGTAGCATTGTGTGATTTCTATTGTTTTTCCTTACATAATAATAATAATCATGCATTTAGGGCTGGGCGATATATCGATATACTCAATATGTCAAGTGTGGAGCAAAAGCGTTGCTACTAAAAGTAGCATTACTGCTAATATGTAGCATCATTTGAAAAGTCACCTGCTGGAGAATGAAGAGTGCTTACTCCGCATGTCAACATTCTCCATTCGGTGCCACTTCAACAAAATGCAGAGGCAACCATTTCCACATCAACACCGTATGAACAAAAATAGTCAACATAAGGAGATGACGTCCTCAGTAACCTACCACATAGCGATTTGATTTCCTATTATGCAGCTCATTTCTATTTGACAGTTATTGAATTGTCTTGTGTGACATCATGCACAAAAGTGCACTTTATTCGTTTTAAACTATTGTAGTTGCATTCTGTACAAAAAGTGCACTTTAATTTAGTGTTGTTTTGACATCTCATCTTAGTGACGTCATGCACAAAGGTGCACTAATAGCTTGTTTTAAAACAGGGGTCTCAAACTTAATTCACCTGGAGGCCATCGATATACTCGATATATCGCGGGTTTGTCTCTGTGCGATACAGAAAATGACTATATTGTGATATCCGAGTATACGTTCTCACGCAGTTGCTTTCAGCTGCGGGCATTACACTACAGGCTCTTCCCACTCTTTCTTGTCTCTGCTTCTCACAGACAGCAAGCGCCCCTTCTTATATACGTCACATACGTATACCTCCTCGCGGTGCAGAGATGTAGCAGCATGCGTAACGTTAGCTGTGGTGCGAGTGGTAATACGAGAGAGAGAAGGTGCGAATCTGGTAACAAATGAAGGAAGAATTAATTCCCAAGAAAAACAGCAGGGTTTCCATCGTCTGGCGGTGGTTCGGCTTCAAGTGGGAATATGTCGAACAGACAACCGTCATTTGTCAAGTGTGGGGCAAAAGCGTTGCTACAAAAAGTAGCATTACTGCTAATATGTAGCATCATTTGAAATGTCACCTGCTGGAGAATGAAGAGTGCTTACTCCGCATTTCAACATCTCCATTCGGTGCCACACCAACAAAATGCCGAGGCAACCACATCAACACCGTATGAAAAAAATAGTGAACAACATAAGGAGATAACGTCCGCAGTAACATACCACATAGCGATTTGATTTCCTATAATGCAGCTCATTTCTATTTGACAGTTATTGAATTGTCTTGTGTGACATCATGCACAAAAGTGCACTTTATTTGTTTTAAACTATTATAGTGGCATTAAGTACAAAAAGTGCACTTTAATTTAGTGTTGTTTTGATATGTCATCTTAGTGACGTCATGCACAAAAGTGCACTAATAGCTTGTTTTAAAACAGGGGTCTCAAACTCAATTCACCTGGGGGCCACTGGATGCAGAGTCTGGGTGAGGCTGAATTGCAAAAAACGCTCATGTCTACGGTAAGAGCCGACTTATTACCACCATTTTCTCACGTAAACCTGCAGGTTGACATGTGGTCGGGAACCATGTTCGCTTGATCGCTCTGTTCCATAGTAAAGCTTCACCTTCGGTAATGTAAACAAGGAAACACCGGCTGTGTTTGTGTTGCTAAAGGCAGCTGCAATACACTGCTTCCCACCTACATCTTTGTTCTTTGACGTCTCCATTATTAATTGAACAAATTGCAAAAGATTCAGCAGCACAGATGTCCAGAATACTGTGTAATTATGCGATTGAAGCAGACTACTTATAGCTAGGATCGGGCTGGAAAAAAATGTCCGCTACAATCCGTGACGTCACGCGCACGCATCATCATACTGACGTTTTCAACAGGATACTTTGCGCAAAATTTAAAATTGCAATTTAGTAAACTAAAAAGGCCGTATTGGCATGTGTTGCAATGTTAAGATTTCATCATTGATATATAAACTATCAGACTGCGTGGTCGGTAGTAGTGGGTTTCAGTAGGCCTTTAAACAAGTTGAAAAACTTATTCGGGTGTTACAATTTAGTGGTCAATTGTACAGAATATGTACAGAACTAGCTGAGATAGGCGCCAGCACCCCTGCGACCCCAAAAAAAGGGAATAAGCGGTAGAAAATGGATGGATGGATGGATGTACAGAACTGTGCAAAAAAAGATTTCTTAAAAAATTGTTTGCATACTCCTCAGCATGTCTATAGTTGTATAATGACGTCAAATTGTATCCCTTGTGCACTACAACTTTCTCTGTGTAAATAAGACACGTCGGGGTGCCCCTGTGCTCAACAAAGAAATATTGTATCTCCCACTTTTCCTGGGTTTGTCTTTGCTCATCACTAAACTTTCGCTTCACTGCAGGCTTTGAAAAAGACATGTTTGGGGTTGTGGAATATATTTGTATTAAGCCGACGCACGGAGACTAATGTTATTTCCGCAATGTGTGTCGTTCCGCTTTTCCTCCCTACAGCAACACGGCGGTTGGCGGATAGCGAGTGCAAAAAAGTGTTATCCGGCGTCACATAGAAATATATGTTGTTTTCATCGTGTGAGGCAATGCAAATTAAACAATAAAAAAATACAAATAACGGTTTGAATTGGTCCAGGTTATCTATTTTCCACTAATGCAGGGGTAGGCAACCCAGAACGTTGAAAGAGCCATTTTGGAGCCAAATAAAACAACACTGTCAAGCGCCATTCATATAAATCTCGCGGGCCGCACTAACATTAAACTTTCATATTAAGGTGGGGGCTGCAAAATAACGTCTCGCGGGCCGCGTGTCTGAGACCCCTGTTTTAAAATGTCTCTGACAATCTGGCACTTTCTGTTTTGGAAATGACATGAATGTTTGTGCCACTGCTTTATAACAATTTAATGAATACAGTTTTGGTGAATTGACTTAGTTGTGATTTCCCTCTCTGCATGAAAGTTTAAAATGTGCATATATTAATGCAGTATGAAGAAGATTGTTTTAATGTAGACACATAGAATCATCATACTGCTGCGATTATATGCATCAAGTGTTCATTCAAGGCTAAGGCAAAATATCGAGATATATATTGTGTATCGTGACATGGCCTAACAATATCGAGATATTAAAAAAAAAGCTATATCGCTCAGCCCTACTTGTATTTGTTTTTGCATACTCAGTGCTGTATCAAATATTAGTATGGCTTTAAATGAATGAAGGCTCATAAGTACGAATTGTTGCATTGTTTGATTAATAATATTATTGCCTGTTAGCAAAGAAAACAAAGATGTTAGCAAAGACCACAAGTAAGACTTCCATAACGTTTTATGGATAAAAGGACAGTTTTGCAGAGAATAGGTATACAGGGTGCTGGCAGTGTGTTCATTGAAAGCACATGTTGTTCGCCCGGATCTAAAACTGCAGGTTTTGTTCTGCTTTGGCTCAATCGCTTTACTGACACTA